>NC_053027.1:421033564-421302987 GCF_003073215.2 Triticum urartu
TTTTGAAGAAAAGGAAAATCAAACGGAGTCCAATTGACCTTAAAACTTCATGGAACTCATTTTTGAAGGAAAAAAGCCCAGAAGACTTGAAGTGCACGCAAGGGAAGCTTCGAGGAGGCCATGAGGTAGGGGCGCGCCCACCCCCCTAGGGCGTGCCCTCCACCCTCATGGGCCCCTCGTGGCCCCCCTGACGTACTTCTTCCGCCTATATATCTCCATATACCCTAAAAACATCCAAGAGCTCAATAGATCAGGGGTTACGCCGCTAGAAGCCTCCGTAGCCGCCGAAAGCCAATCTAGACCTGTTCCGGCACCCTGCCGGAGGGGGAATCCCTCTCCGGTGGCCATCTTCATCATCCCGGTGCTCTCTATGACGAGGAGGGAGTAGTTCTCCCTCGAGGCTGAGGGTATGTACCAGTAGCTATGTGTTTGATCTCTCTCTCTCTCATGTTCTTGAGGTGATACGATCTTGATGTATCGCGAGCTTTGCTATTATATTTGGATCCTATGATGTTTCTTCCCCCCTCTACTCTCTTGTAATGAATTGAGTTTCCCCTTTCCAGTTATCTTATTGGATTGAGTCTTTAAAGATTTGAGAACACTTGATGTATGTCTTGCCATGGATATCTGTGGTGACAATGGGATATCACGTGATTCACTTGATGTATGTTTTGGTGATCAACTTGCGGTTCCGCCCATGAACTTATGCATAGGGGTTGGCACATGTTTTCGTCGTGATTCTCTGGTAGAACTTTGGGGCACTCTTTGAGGTCATATGTGTTGGTTGAATAGATGAATCTGAGATTGTGTGATGCATATCGTATAATCATACCCACGGATACTTGAGGTGACAATGGAGTATCTAGGTGACATTAGGGTTTTGGTTGATTTGTGTCTTAAGGTGTTATTCTAGTACGAACTCTAGGGCTGTTTGTGACACCTATAGGAATAGCCCAACGGATTGATTGGAAAGAATAACTTTGAGGTGGTTTCGTACCCTACCATAATATCTTCGTTCGTTCTCCGCTATTAGTGACTTTGGAGTGACTCTTTGTTGCATGTTGAGGGATAGTTATGTGATCCTATTATGTTAGTATTGTTGAGGGAACTTACACTAGCGAAAGTATGAACCCTAGACCTTGTTTCAACACATTGCAATACCATTTACGTCCACTTTTATCATTAGTTACCTTGCTGTTTTTATATTTTCATATTACAAATACTCATATCTACTATCCATATACCACTTGTATCACCATCTCTTCGCCGAACTAGTGCACCTATACAATTTACCATTGTATTGGGTGTGTTGGGGACACAAGAGACTCTTTGTTATTTGGTTGCAGGGTTGATTGAGAGAGACCATCTTCATCCTACGCCTCCTGCGGATTGATAAACCTTAGGTCATCCACTTGAGGGAAATTTGCTACTGTCCTACAAACCTCTGCACTTGGAGGCCCAACAACGTCTACAAGAAGAAGGTTGTGTAGTAGACATCAAGCACGCATCAGGGGGATTCCCCTTCCTTTTTTTAATTCATCTCTTGCTTGGCCGCAGGCCCTCTGCAATGTTCTCTGAGAAGTGCATGGACACAAACTACTACTAACCACCAAATTGATTACTAGTTTTGCAGCACTGTATCTTAGATTTGGTACGTGGATTCTAGTAATCTGAGTAGTACTTACTACTCCACTTAAAGGATCAGTATATCTTTAATAATGGTGGATACTAGTTTGTACGGACCGTTTCCTCTTATTCGCTTCGGTCTGCTATGGTCATCGCTACTCAAACAGAAATATCTGGTTCTATTTTTCCAGTTACCAACGCAGTATATATTAAATACGCAGTGGATATTGTTCTGCTGGTTTGCATAATTTTTTCTGTGTAGACCTTTAGCGACCGATCTAAAATTTGGTCCGTCGAAGCGGTGGCCGCATCCGGACATAAAGTCACAGGAGGAGACGATCCCCGTGCAAGCTAGCAAGCTTCGGCTTGATCGACTTCTCAGGGGCGCATGCGCGGCAACGCATACATGAGGCGGCGGCAGCATGCCCCGAGCGACCACATGGAGATGAGGACCTCTGAACACACATCAGGACGGTACCTCAACTTTGTTCGGCGAATTTTAGTAATTCGATTTAGCCCCATCATCGCCGTCGAACAGGTTTCATTTTTCCTAACTATTCGGTTAGCTCGCAAAAATTGTTACACATAGAATATTTTCTGTTGTTTTGCATTGCATTATTTTTGCAGAGATATTCTGCCGATACTTATGCACGGCATCAGCCCGACCGGTGGACCTGTCAACATCGCCGTGCCACAATGCCATCATGCATGCCATCGAGCCAACCTCCGCGATAAGGCCATATTCACCAGATTATTCACTTCTCATAAATTAATAATGCATTTTTTATTTTCTTTCTATTATTATTGTTTCTTGCTTGCACTATTCTATGTGCGCAAGTTAACGACTTCGGTTACGTCATGGGCAACCTCGACGTACCGGTATCACCATAACGCTTCGGCTGGACCGGGGCCTTTGCCATCACTTTATCGGCCTATTCCGGAGGCTTCAGCGACACCCTGTCGACCTACTCTACCTCCTCGGTTGGACCAGGGGCTACGCCTAAGCTACCTACGTAGTGTTGTGCTGTTACTTCATCAAGCCGAGCTCTTTGCTCGGGCCCCTCGGGACTGACTTGGGGGCTCGGACCTCAGCCAGGCCGAGGACTATGTCTTCGCCCCGCCGTAAGTTCGAACCTCGTCATCAACACCGAGCACACAAACCAGCTAAGCCGCTTTCATGCTCAAAAACTTTCAGTTTTAAATTTTGTCGGTTCGACCAAGCATCATACCTTTGTTGGCAGAAAGTTGTTTGTGAAAAACTCCGTTGTCAAAACTTTGTTTGTGATGCGCATATTCAAATACCCCGTTTATTTGGGGGCTCCCTTGATGGAGCTTTTCCTCTTGCATATGATTATACTTGTACGGCTTCATTCCTTGTTCGTGTATTATGCCACAATATGCACCATATTGACCTAAGCGATTTGCAAGCTGGGTTGCCTGGCTCCTGTGCTTACCCCTATGTTCCCGATTGTTCGGCTAGGGAGTAAAGGGAGCACCTCTGCGATTGTCACGACCGGGTCATCCGAGCTCTGACCTCAGACTGGGTGAAGCCGAAATCTAGCGCTCTTATTGTTTTCAATCATGGTCGGCACACAACAGAACTCATGAGTACAAAAAATCTATTGCACAAGTCTCATAGTAATAATGAGCACCGAAGAAAGGTATCGGTGGGGGTACTATTTTCTTCGAAGATGCTTCTTACACTTCGTCGGTAATATAGCATAAGTTCCCTGAGCGCGCTTTGTCTGTTATAGCCTTATGGCCTGATTGCCTGGTCATCGAAAACACTGTCGATACTCTCGACAGGTGGAGTACATGACACTTTTCGGCCCTTGGCCAAAGAGGGAGAAGCCGACGGTCGATTAAGACGCGTTTAAAGTTCGGGTGAACACAGATATGATATAAGTACTTCGGTACATACAATCATTATACATAAAATTCTTTTACCCAAGTCACTTGGGGGCTCTTAAAATTTATATGAGCTATTTTATAGTAAATGTGTTTTCTTCTTGGTCGTTGCAAAGCCTTTTTCTGCCGCTCCTGTTTCGACTCGAGTTTATGGTCAATAGCCGGATAGCCTGTCTTCTCTCTGAAAGCCGCTTGAGTTTAGTTTGCTAAACTATCCTCGGAGAAGTACTCCGCCTTTGGGATAAAGAGCTTGAAGCCGTAGGCTGACCCGCGTGAAGTCTTGAGATCGGATGTGTCATGTTAAAGCACGACAGAAGCACAATTTTTTTCCAATTTTTGGATTGGCACCGAACACTTGATCTTGTTCGGACGTCAAGTTTTTACTGACGTTTTTTGGTTTTCCAAGCTTATGGCACTTTTAAACTATTTGTGTGTTTTCAGCACAAGTCTCGCAGTGCAACACCGGACACCTTTAGATATTCGGCAAAAACATTCTCGGATATTGCTATATATGCATCGGTTTCGAATTGTGTCTTCGGTCAATAGTTGGGTTGCCCGGCTCCTGCGCTTGCCTCCTATGTTCTGCTTTGTTCGGCTAGGTGTGCAAAGGGAGAACCACTGCGATTGTGCTTCTAGCTCACAAGGTTAAGCACCTCAGTGGAGAAAGTCGATAACTGACTGTCGCAATAAGCATAAACTGGTCAGCGATCTGATGACTGTGTTAAATGACAGGCCATTCATAACATTGGCCGAAGTGTTTACGGCTTGACCTCAACTGTCGCCGAACACTACCGGGGGCTAGTAACTGGCCTCCCAAACTAAATCCTCAATATTTTTCTCTTGCATTAGAGGTGAGGTTTCATGATCATGCTTTGGAAGATTTTCTTTGGAAGAAAGGAACCGATAGCAGGACTATTTTCTTTGGAAGACATTTCTTATGTTAAACAGTAATATAACATATCTCTCTGCGTACCTTTGTTTATAAAACCGTATGGCCAGATTGCCTTGTTTGTCGGAAATATTTGCCCTCATAAAGGCTTTATAAAGTAGGACAAACACTCCTCGGATACTGTCCGAGGAGGTGGAAGCCGATGGTCGGTCAACAAAGTTTTGTACAATGCGGATCCGAGCATTAGTGACGTAAAGTACTTGGATACATAGAGTCATTACACATAATTTGTGATTTTACTATTGATATCGATCCTTAATTCGGCCACCCGTGCCCGCATTAAGGCTCGGGGGCTACTGGGCTTCGGGCTTATTATTTATACAAATATTAAAGGGGCACATCGATCCCCTGAACTGGTGTTGCCACCCGACCAGTGTCTCGGGGGCTACTGCATTGCCTGTTCAATGCAGAAAATTTTAAGTGCAATTCAGTTTCCAAGGAGATTTTGATCCTCAGGTTGGTCGGCCGCACCCAACCTGAGTCTCGAGGACTGAGCACGCCGCTTCTTGTGTCCCAAAGTATTCTGCCGAGCTAGAACTTGATCGTCAGGCCGATTTTGCAAATCAACCTGAGTCTCAGCGGCTACTGGGATCAACGGTCTTACATCATCCTTCACGTGCATCTTCGGTTTTAGATCGATACACACCTTGAGGGCTACTGGATATATATCTCGGCAGAGAATAAATTGCACCAATAAAAAATATTGACAAAAATCGACCCACAGTCGGGGTGGTGCACCACCTCGGAAGCAGTCCGGCATAAAGCTCAGGCACGAGTGGCTGGCTCCAAAGAGGGCATTTTTGGCATTAAGCTCGGCTAAACTCCTTCGACCTTTTTGAACCAAGGTGATATGACACCTCGGGTATAGTCCGGCGTTGGAGCCCGGATACATTCCGGCGTTGGAGCTCGAAAAGCGGTCCGACGTTGGTGCTCGGCTGCAAAAGATAGCTCGAATGCAGTCCGGTGTTGGAGCTCGAACGCAAGAGGACGTTGCCGCCCGGGAACAACTTCAAACCCAAGGTGTGGCATAAAAATAACAAGGCATATGATAAAGGCCGAAGACTCAAAGGGCTCCACGGATACCCGACGTGTGAGATCTTCAGATTTAGCTCGGCAATCCTCTAGATAGAAGATGGGAAGATTTGTTGAACCAGTTTTCAAGACCGACGACCGAAGACAAAGAACAGTTCGGAAGAATCGAGGAGCGTCCACAACTTGAAGACCGGTTCAGGGGGCTACTGACGGTGTCCTGGACTAGGGGATACTCACCACGTCGTCTCCCGGTCAGTTAGATTGGGCCGAGGACCCCCATGGTCGTATACTCATGGGCCAGTTCGGACAGCTGCCACATACAAGAAAGATTCCACAAGACTTGGCGCCCAAGACAAGGATTCCTCTAAACCCTAGGCCTACGGTGCATATATAAACGGAGGCCAGGCTAGTCAATGGACAATCTCATCTTCATTACCATCTCGTGGTAGACACATGTACTTTGTACTATCCCCATATGAATACAATCAAAAGCAGGACGTAGGGTTTTAACTCCATCAAGAGGGCCCGAACCTGGGTAAAATCCGTGTCCATGTTACCATCGCTCCAAGACGCCTAGCTTAGGACCCCTACTACGAGATACGCCGGATATTGAACCGACAGTGGTAATGGGCTCAAATTGTTTAATTGGGCCTACAGACATGTTCAAACTTTAGTGATCCCATTAAGTTAATGGGCCGTTACCAGGCCGAAAGTTAATGGTCGGCACTGTTACCTCCCGGGTCATCAATAGAACAACATGGAAGCGGGCAACGGGTGGGCCCATTTGATTTCACGGGCCGCTAACAGGCCGATACTAAGGTCGGGCTACATATGGCCCAACTATATTGTGGGCCTTTAGCAGGCCAAAAGAGACAGCAGGCTCGTACTGGACCATGAAGAGCATGGGCCTCTAAGAGGCCGAAAGTCAGGTCGTATTGTATATGGCCCAACTGTGTTGTGGGACTTTAGCAAGCTGAAAGAGAAACCGGGCTGGTATTGGACCATGAAGAGCATGGGCCGTTAAAAGGCCAAAACTCAGGTCCGACTGCAAATGGCCCAACTCATTTATGGGCCGTCAACAGGCTGAAAGACACACTGGGCCGAAAATTGGCCCAACATTTAAATGGGTCGCTAAAAGGCCAAAGATGTACATCCTGAAAATTGTCCCATCCCTAGAATGGGCCGTTAACAGGCTGAAACCACATCGGGTCGATATTGAGCCCAAATAGATAGCGGGTTGTTAACGGTCTCAAACTGACGATGGGCTGCAATGGTGTCAAATCATTAACGGTCCGTTGACGGGCCGAATTGGCACATCTCGTATGGGTCGTGGGATTAAATGGACCTGGCACAAGTAGGCCTTATATGGGCCGGCCTGCTAATTTTTACTGTGTCCGCGTCCTGGGAACGGGGGTACCCAAACTTGCCTGCATCCGGCCCATGGCGTGCCTCCATCAACGGCCCGGTACGGCCCAGCTTCAGCAGCAACAACTCAAGACACTCGCGAGGGGCCAAGCCTCGCGAGGCGGATGACACCAAGACCTCCCTGGGGGCGGCCTCACTACGCTAGCTCCCGAGCAGCGGAGATATCTATGCAAGGTGCACCTCGCGAGGTTCACATGACGTGAGCCATGATGACCAAGGCTAGGCGGGTGCCAACGGGCATAGTGTACTGGTTTCCTCTTTGGTGCTAAGGAGGCAAGCGCAGGCGCGGAGTCCCAAGGAATCAGGCAAAGCTTTCCATTTCGGTGCAACAAGACCAAGACCGCCAGGGCGACCTGATGGAGGTCATCGCGGAGTCCACCGCAGCGTCACCACCTAGGAGCATGCGCTTAGTGCCGAGGTTTTTGATGACTTGTAGATTTTTGCAATAAGTATGTGAGTTCTTTATGACTAATGTTGAGTCCATGGGTTATACGCACTCTCACCCTTCCATCCTTGCTAGCCTCTTCGGTACCGTGCATTGCCCTTTCTCACATTGAGAGTTGGTGCAAACTTTGCCGGTGCATCCAAACCCCGTGATATGATACGCTCTATCACACATAAATCTCCTTATATCTTCCTCAAAACAGCCACCATACCTACCTATTATGTTATTTTCATAGCCATTCCGAGATATATTGCCATGCAACTTTCCACCATTTCGTTTGTCATGACACATTCATCATTGTCATATTGCTTAGCATGATCATGTAGTTGACATAGTATTTGTGGCAAATCCACCGTTCATAATTCTTTCATACATGTCACTCATGAGTCATTGCATATCCCGGTACACCACCGGAGGCATTCATATAGAGTCATCTTTGTTCTAGTATTGAGTTGTAATCATTGAGTTGTAAATAAATAGAAGTGTGATGATCATCATTATTAGAGAATTGTCCCAAGTGAGGAATATAAAAAAGGCCATAAAAAGAGAAGGCCAAAAAGGCCATAAAAAAGAAAAGGCCCAAAAAAATGAGAGAAAAAGAGAGAAGGGACAATGTTACTATCCTTTTACCACACTTGTGCTTCAAAGTAGCACCATGATCTTCATAGTAGAGAGTCTCTCATGTTATCACTTCATATACTAGTGGGAAATTTTTCATTATAGAACTTGGCTTGTATATTCCAACAATGGGCCTCCTCAAGTGCCCTAGGTCTTCGTGAGCAAGCAAGTTGGATGCACACCCACTTAGTTTCTTTTGTTGAGCTTTCATACATTTATAGCTCTAGTGCATCCGTTGCATGGCAATCCCTACTCCTTGCATTAACATCAATCGGTGGGCATCTCCATAGCCCATTGATTAGCCTCGTTGATGTGAGACTTTCTCCTTTTTTGTCTTCTCCACATAACCCCCCTCATTATATTCTATTCCACCCATAGTGCTATGTCCATGGCTCGCGCTCATATATTGCGTGAAAGTTTATAGGTTTGAGATTACTAAAGTATGAAACAATTGCTTGGCTTGTCATCGGGGTTGTGCATGATGAGAGCATTCTTGTGTGACGAAAATGGAGCATGACTAAACTATATGATTTTGTAGGGATGAACTTTCTTTGGCCATGTTATTTTGAGAAGACATAATTGCTTTGTTAGTATGCTTGAAGTATTATTATTTTTATGTCAATATGAACTTTTGTCTTGAATCTTTCGGATCTGAATATTCATACCACAATTAAGAAGAATTATATTAAAATTATGCCAAGTAGCACTCCGCATCAAAAATTCTGTTTTTATCATTTACCTACTCGAGGACGAGCAGGAAATTAAGCTTGGGGATGCTGATACGTCTCCAACGTATCTATAATTTTAGATTGCTCCATATTATATTATTTACTGTTTTGGATGTTTATGGGCTTTATTATACACTTTTATATCATTTTTGGGACTAACCTATTAACCCAGAGCCTAGTGCCAGTTTCTGTTTTTACCTTGTTTTAGGTTTTTTGAAGAAAAGGAAAATCAAACGGAGTCCAATTGACCTTAAAACTTCATGGAACTCATTTTTGAAGGAAAAAAGCCCAGAAGACTTGAAGTGCACGCAAGGGAAGCTTCGAGGAGGCCATGAGGTAGGGGCGCGCCCACCCCCCTAGGGCGTGCCCTCCACCCTCATGGGCCCCTCGTGGCCCCCCTGACGTACTTCTTCCGCCTATATATCTCCATATACCCTAAAAACATCCAAGAGCTCAATAGATCAGGGGTTACGCCGCTAGAAGCCTCCGTAGCCGCCGAAAGCCAATCTAGACCTGTTCCGGCACCCTGCCGGAGGGGGAATCCCTCTCCGGTGGCCATCTTCATCATCCCGGTGCTCTCTATGACGAGGAGGGAGTAGTTCTCCCTCGAGGCTGAGGGTATGTACCAGTAGCTATGTGTTTGATCTCTCTCTCTCTCATGTTCTTGAGGTGATACGATCTTGATGTATCGCGAGCTTTGCTATTATATTTGGATCCTATGATGTTTCTTCCCCCCTCTACTCTCTTGTAATGAATTGAGTTTCCCCTTTCCAGTTATCTTATTGGATTGAGTCTTTAAAGATTTGAGAACACTTGATGTATGTCTTGCCATGGATATCTGTGGTGACAATGGGATATCACGTGATTCACTTGATGTATGTTTTGGTGATCAACTTGCGGTTCCGCCCATGAACTTATGCATAGGGGTTGGCACATGTTTTCGTCGTGATTCTCTGGTAGAACTTTGGGGCACTCTTTGAGGTCATATGTGTTGGTTGAATAGATGAATCTGAGATTGTGTGATGCATATCGTATAATCATACCCACGGATACTTGAGGTGACAATGGAGTATCTAGGTGACATTAGGGTTTTGGTTGATTTGTGTCTTAAGGTGTTATTCTAGTACGAACTCTAGGGCTGTTTGTGACACCTATAGGAATAGCCCAACGGATTGATTGGAAAGAATAACTTTGAGGTGGTTTCGTACCCTACCATAATATCTTCGTTCGTTCTCCGCTATTAGTGACTTTGGAGTGACTCTTTGTTGCATGTTGAGGGATAGTTATGTGATCCTATTATGTTAGTATTGTTGAGGGAACTTACACTAGCGAAAGTATGAACCCTAGACCTTGTTTCAACACATTGCAATACCATTTACGTCCACTTTTATCATTAGTTACCTTGCTGTTTTTATATTTTCATATTACAAATACTCATATCTACTATCCATATACCACTTGTATCACCATCTCTTCGCCGAACTAGTGCACCTATACAATTTACCATTGTATTGGGTGTGTTGGGGACACAAGAGACTCTTTGTTATTTGGTTGCAGGGTTGATTGAGAGAGACCATCTTCATCCTACGCCTCCTGCGGATTGATAAACCTTAGGTCATCCACTTGAGGGAAATTTGCTACTGTCCTACAAACCTCTGCACTTGGAGGCCCAACAACGTCTACAAGAAGAAGGTTGTGTAGTAGACATCAAGCACGCATCAGGGGGATTCCCCTTCCTTTTTTTAATTCATCTCTTGCTTGGCCGCAGGCCCTCTGCAATGTTCTCTGAGAAGTGCATGGACACAAACTACTACTAACCACCAAATTGATTACTAGTTTTGCAGCACTGTATCTTAGATTTGGTACGTGGATTCTAGTAATCTGAGTAGTACTTACTACTCCACTTAAAGGATCAGTATATCTTTAATAATGGTGGATACTAGTTTGTACGGACCGTTTCCTCTTATTCGCTTCGGTCTGCTATGGTCATCGCTACTCAAACAGAAATATCTGGTTCTATTTTTCCAGTTACCAACGCAGTATATATTAAATACGCAGTGGATATTGTTCTGCTGGTTTGCATAATTTTTTCTGTGTAGACCTTTAGCGACCGATCTAAAATTTGGTCCGTCGAAGCGGTGGCCGCATCCGGACATAAAGTCACAGGAGGAGACGATCCCCGTGCAAGCTAGCAAGCTTCGGCTTGATCGACTTCTCAGGGGCGCATGCGCGGCAACGCATACATGAGGCGGCGGCAGCATGCCCCGAGCGACCACATGGAGATGAGGACCTCTGAACACACATCAGGACGGTACCTCAACTTTGTTCGGCGAATTTTAGTAATTCGATTTAGCCCCATCATCGCCGTCGAACAGGTTTCATTTTTCCTAACTATTCGGTTAGCTCGCAAAAATTGTTACACATAGAATATTTTCTGTTGTTTTGCATTGCATTATTTTTGCAGAGATATTCTGCCGATACTTATGCACGGCATCAGCCCGACCGGTGGACCTGTCAACATCGCCGTGCCACAATGCCATCATGCATGCCATCGAGCCAACCTCCGCGATAAGGCCATATTCACCAGATTATTCACTTCTCATAAATTAATAATGCATTTTTTATTTTCTTTCTATTATTATTGTTTCTTGCTTGCACTATTCTATGTGCGCAAGTTAACGACTTCGGTTACGTCATGGGCAACCTCGACGTACCGGTATCACCATAACGCTTCGGCTGGACCGGGGCCTTTGCCATCACTTTATCGGCCTATTCCGGAGGCTTCAGCGACACCCTGTCGACCTACTCTACCTCCTCGGTTGGACCAGGGGCTACGCCTAAGCTACCTACATAGTGTTGTGCTGTTACTTCATCAAGCCGAGCTCTTTGCTCGGGCCCCTCGGGACTGACTTGGGGGCTCGGACCTCAGCCAGGCCGAGGACTATGTCTTCGCCCCGCCGTAAGTTCGAACCTCGTCATCAACACCGAGCACACAAACCAGCTAAGCCGCTTTCATGCTCAAAAACTTTCAGTTTTAAATTTTGTCGGTTCGACCAAGCATCATACCTTTGTTGGCAGAAAGTTGTTTGTGAAAAACTCCGTTGTCAAAACTTTGTTTGTGATGCGCATATTCAAATACCCCGTTTATTTGGGGGCTCCCTTGATGGAGCTTTTCCTCTTGCATATGATTATACTTGTACGGCTTCATTCCTTGTTCGTGTATTATGCCACAATATGCACCATATTGACCTAAGCGATTTGCAAGCTGGGTTGCCTGGCTCCTGTGCTTACCCCTATGTTCCCGATTGTTCGGCTAGGGAGTAAAGGGAGCACCTCTGCGATTGTCACGACCGGGTCATCCGAGCTCTGACCTCAGACTGGGTGAAGCCGAAATCTAGCGCTCTTATTGTTTTCAATCATGGTCGGCACACAACAGAACTCATGAGTACAAAAAATCTATTGCACAAGTCTCATAGTAATAATGAGCACCGAAGAAAGGTATCGGTGGGGGTACTATTTTCTTCGAAGATGCTTCTTACACTTCGTCGGTAATATAGCATAAGTTCCCTGAGCGCGCTTTGTCTGTTATAGCCTTATGGCCTGATTGCCTGGTCATCGAAAACACTGTCGATACTCTCGACAGGTGGAGTACATGACACTTTTCGGCCCTTGGCCAAAGAGGGAGAAGCCGACGGTCGATTAAGACGCGTTTAAAGTTCGGGTGAACACAGATATGATATAAGTACTTCGGTACATACAATCATTATACATAAAATTCTTTTACCCAAGTCACTTGGGGGCTCTTAAAATTTATATGAGCTATTTTATAGTAAATGTGTTTTCTTCTTGGTCGTTGCAAAGCCTTTTTCTGCCGCTCCTGTTTCGACTCGAGTTTATGGTCAATAGCCGGATAGCCTGTCTTCTCTCTGAAAGCCGCTTGAGTTTAGTTTGCTAAACTATCCTCGGAGAAGTACTCCGCCTTTGGGATAAAGAGCTTGAAGCCGTAGGCTGACCCGCGTGAAGTCTTGAGATCGGATGTGTCATGTTAAAGCACGACAGAAGCACAATTTTTTTCCAATTTTTGGATTGGCACCGAACACTTGATCTTGTTCGGACGTCAAGTTTTTACTGACGTTTTTTGGTTTTCCAAGCTTATGGCACTTTTAAACTATTTGTGTGTTTTCAGCACAAGTCTCGCAGTGCAACACCGGACACCTTTAGATATTCGGCAAAAACATTCTCGGATATTGCTATATATGCATCGGTTTCGAATTGTGTCTTCGGTCAATAGTTGGGTTGCCCGGCTCCTGCGCTTGCCTCCTATGTTCTGCTTTGTTCGGCTAGGTGTGCAAAGGGAGAACCACTGCGATTGTGCTTCTAGCTCACAAGGTTAAGCACCTCAGTGGAGAAAGTCGATAACTGACTGTCGCAATAAGCATAAACTGGTCAGCGATCTGATGACTGTGTTAAATGACAGGCCATTCATAACATTGGCCGAAGTGTTTACGGCTTGACCTCAACTGTCGCCGAACACTACCGGGGGCTAGTAACTGGCCTCCCAAACTAAATCCTCAATATTTTTCTCTTGCATTAGAGGTGAGGTTTCATGATCATGCTTTGGAAGATTTTCTTTGGAAGAAAGGAACCGATAGCAGGACTATTTTCTTTGGAAGACATTTCTTATGTTAAACAGTAATATAACATATCTCTCTGCGTACCTTTGTTTATAAAACCGTATGGCCAGATTGCCTTGTTTGTCGGAAATATTTGCCCTCATAAAGGCTTTATAAAGTAGGACAAACACTCCTCGGATACTGTCCGAGGAGGTGGAAGCCGATGGTCGGTCAACAAAGTTTTGTACAATGCGGATCCGAGCATTAGTGACGTAAAGTACTTGGATACATAGAGTCATTACACATAATTTGTGATTTTACTATTGATATCGATCCTTAATTCGGCCACCCGTGCCCGCATTAAGGCTCGGGGGCTACTGGGCTTCGGGCTTATTATTTATACAAATATTAAAGGGGCACATCGATCCCCTGAACTGGTGTTGCCACCCGACCAGTGTCTCGGGGGCTACTGCATTGCCTGTTCAATGCAGAAAATTTTAAGTGCAATTCAGTTTCCAAGGAGATTTTGATCCTCAGGTTGGTCGGCCGCACCCAACCTGAGTCTCGAGGACTGAGCACGCCGCTTCTTGTGTCCCAAAGTATTCTGCCGAGCTAGAACTTGATCGTCAGGCCGATTTTGCAAATCAACCTGAGTCTCAGCGGCTACTGGGATCAACGGTCTTACATCATCCTTCACGTGCATCTTCGGTTTTAGATCGATACACACCTTGAGGGCTACTGGCTATATATCTCGGCAGAGAATAAATTGCACCAATAAAAATTATTGACAAAAATCGACCCACAGTCGGGGTGGTGCACCACCTCGGAAGCAGTCCGGCATAAAGCTCAGGCACGAGTGGCTGGCTCCAAAGAGGGCATTTTTGGCATTAAGCTCGGCTAAACTCCTTCGACCTTTTGAACCAAGGTGATATGACACCTCGGGTATAGTCCGGAGTTGGAGCCCGGATACATTCCGGCGTTGGAGCTCGGAAAGCGGTCCGACGTTGGTGCTCGGCTGCAAAAGATAGCTCGAATGCAGTCCGGTGTTGGAGCTCGAACGCAAGAGGACGTTGCCGCCCGGGAACAACTTCAAACCCAAGGTGTGGCATAAAAATAACAAGGCATATGATAAAGGCCGAAGACTCAAAGGGCTCCACGGATACCCGACGTGTGAGATCTTCAGATTTAGCTCGGCAATCCTCTAGATAGAAGATGGGAAGATTTGTTGAACCAGTTTTCAAGACCGACGACCGAAGACAAAGCATAGTTTGGAAGAATCGAGGAGCGTCCACAACTTGAAGACCGGTTCAGGGGGCTACTGACGGTGTCCTGGACTAGGGGATACTCACCACGTCGTCTCCCGGTCAGTTAGATTGGGCCGAGGACCCCCATGGTCGTATACTCATGGGCCAGTTCGGACAGCTGCCACATACAAGAAAGATTCCACAAGACTTGGCGCCCAAGACAAGGATTCCTCTAAACCCTAGGCCTATGGTGCATATATAAACGGAGGCTAGGCTAGTCAATGGACAATCTCATCTTCATTACCATCTCGTGGTAGACACATGTACTTTGTACTATCCCCATATGAATACAATCAAAAGCAGGACGTAGGGTTTTACCTCCATCAAGAGGGCCCGAACCTGGGTAAAATCCGTGTCCATGTTACCATCGCTCCAAGACGCCTAGCTTAGGACCCCTACTACGAGATACGCCGGATATTGAACCGACAGTGGTAATGGGCTCAAATTGTTTAATTGGGCCTACAGACATGTTCAAACTTTAGTGATCCCATTAAGTTAATGGGCCGTTACCAGGCCGAAAGTTAATGGTCGGCACTGTTACCTCCCGGGTCATCAATAGAACAACATGGAAGCGGGCAACGGGTGGGCCCATTTGATTTCACGGGCCGCTAACAGGCCGATACTAAGGTCGGGCTACATATGGCCCAACTATATTGTGGGCCTTTAGCAGGCCAAAAGAGACAGCAGGCTCGTACTGGACCATGAAGAGCATGGGCCTCTAAGAGGCCGAAAGTCAGGTCGTATTGTATATGGCCCAACTGTGTTGTGGGACTTTAGCAAGCTGAAAGAGAAACCGGGCTGGTATTGGACCATGAAGAGCATGGGCCGTTAAAAGGCCAAAACTCAGGTCCGACTGCAAATGGCCCAACTCATTTATGGGCCGTCAACAGGCTGAAAGACACACTGGGCCGAAAATTGGCCCAACATTTAAATGGGTCGCTAAAAGGCCAAAGATGTACATCCTAAAAATTGTCCCATCCCTAGAATGGGCCGTTAACAGGCTGAAACCACATCGGGTCGATATTGAGCCCAAATAGATAGCGGGTTGTTAACGGTCTCAAACTGACGATGGGATGCAATGGTGTCAAATCATTAATGGTCCGTTGACGGGCCGAATTGGCACATCTCGTATGGGTCGTGGGATTAAATGGACCTGGCACAAGTAGGCCTTATATGGGCCGGCCTGCTAATTTTTACTGTGTCCGCGTCCTGGGAACAGGGGTACCCAGACTTGCCTGCATGCGGCCCATGGCGTGCCTCCATCAACGGCCCGGTACGGCCCAGCTTCAGCAGCAACAACTCAAGACACTCGCGAGGGGCCAAGCCTCGCGAGGCGGATGACACCAAGACCTCCCTGGGGGCGGCCTCACTACGCTAGCTCCCGAGAAGCGGAGATATCTATGCAAGGTGCACCTCGCGAGGTTCACATGACGTGAGCCATGATGACCAAGGCTAGGCGGGTGCCAACGGGCATAGTGTACCGGTTTCCTCTTTGGTGCTAAGGAGGCAAGCGCAGGCGCGGAGTCCCAAGGAATCAGGCAAAGCTTTCCATTTCGGTGCAACAAGACCAAGACCGCCAGGGCGACCTGATGGAGGTCATCGCGGAGCCCACCGCAGCGTCACCACCAGAGCCTTTTGCAGGCGAAGACTACTTTTGTCAGGATAGGTTGTACTAGTTGTCTCCCTTCAAATTTGGCCGTTGTGGGACCCCTTCCCGCCAACATTTTGGAAGAGGACCAAGGCCACTATAAATAGGACTTAGCCACCACCATAGGGAGGGGGAGATCCATTATTCCACCCTGACCACCTCACCACCTCATTGAGCTCAAGAACACTTCACCTCATGAGGTTGTTCCACCATTGTACTAGTTCATCCTCATCCCCTCGAGGCAATCCACCACAAAGATTGAGTAGGGTATTACACTGCAAGGTGGCCCGAACCAAGATAAATCCCTGTATCTCTTGTTCTTTGGGTTCGTCAAGCTAGGCCGTGGAATCGTTGAGCGGGCAGACTGGGGAGAGAGAGTTCTTCGCACGCAACCCAGAGTTCGAACCTCTCAAGGGTCTGCGGAACCCAGAATCCAACATTTGGCACGCCAGGTAGGGGTGCGTCGAAGCTTCGTCTCTCCGTCCGCTTTGCTTCTCCGCCCGCTTCGCTTCCCCGTTCAGCTCTCATGGCGAGCATCGCTCCTTCGGACGGGCCTACAAGCACGCACATACGCGCTGTGGGGCTCCGGGCCTTCGCCCCCCACCTTGCGATAGGTGCGGTGGCCACACAAGTTCAAGCCGGAGATGCCACCTCGTTACGTTGGCGCATCAGATCCAGCAGCCTTCCTCCAGGCGTACGAGGAGGCCATTCGGGTAGCCGGAGGCGACGAGAAGGTCATGGCCAACTGGTTTCCCATGGATCTCGTCGGTGTGCTAAGCGCCTGGCTGCTCAACCTGCCGGGGTCCTCTGTGGCCTCCTGGGAGGAGCTACGCGATCTCTTCGTTGTGCGCTTCGCGGCACCATCGTCCCTTGCCGTTGCAGCCCTCCTCGGCGGTTTGTAGGCGCAGCCCTCGGATCACCACGTCAAGCAGTTCTTCCGCGAAATGGGCGCCGCCCGCGTGAAGCGGGGAGCTCCTCAGGGATGGGCGGCACCCAAGGCCGACCTCACCTTAGACTCAGGGGACCATCCGGCGACCACCGCAGGCTCAGGCGCGCTCCCGATGCTCTACACACCCACCTTTTGTAACGTGGCGGTTACCAAGACCCTCATCGACAGCGGGGCAGGCCTTAACGTGCTCTCTATGGAAGCCTTCGGCTTGCTCCATGTGCCACACGGCCGGCTCCGCCCCACCAAGCCCTTCTCCGGGGTTGGCAACGGTTCCACCAGCCCCCTGGGGCAGATCCGCCTCCCTGTCACCTTCGGCACCCGCGACAACTACCGCATCAAGCTTATCGACTTCGACATCGCTCGCATCGGCCTCCTGTACAACGCCATCCTCGGGTACCCAGCCCTGGCCAAATTCATGCCGGCACCTCATCCAGCCTACAACCTCATGAAGATGCCAGGGAGCAGCGACGTCCTCACCATGGCTGGAGACACCAAGGAGGCCCTGACGGCCCTCAAGCTCACCTTCAACGCCGCAGCGGGAGCACGCCCGACTGACGAAACAGCTCCTGGGGCCCAGGGGTCTGCGCCGGCGAAGAAGAAGTAGTTGTTCTCTCAAGATCGGGCTAAGAGGAAGCAGGTACCGGTCGATGAGGACGGGGCATCAGGAGCCACATTCACCATAGGTGCCGACCTCACCCCGGACCAAGAGGAGGCATTAGTGAATTTCCTGCGCGCGAATAGGGAGGTGTTTGCCTGGGAGCCCAAGCAGCTGGTTGGGGTCCCAAGGGGGATAATTGAGCATCACCTGAGGGTGTGCCCTAACGTGCGCCCGGTGAAGCAGAAGGCGCGACGGCCTTCCATAGAGAAGCAGTCCTTCATTGTCTAGGAGACCCTCAAACCGCAAGAAGCTAGTGTCATCCGCGAGGTGCGGTACCCGGAGTGGCTGGCGAACCCGGTCGTCGTGCCCAAGAAAGGCAGGAAGAAACACATGTGTGTTGACTTCACCAACCTCAACAAGGCCTGCCCTCAAGACCCGTTCCCGCTTCCTCGAATTGATCAGATCGTCGACTCCACTACCGAGTGCGACCTGCTGTGTTTCCTAGATGCCTTCTCGAGCTACCACCAGATCAAGATGGTGGTAGAGGGCATTGAGAAGACGGCCTTCTTGACCCCGTGTGGGGTTTACTGCTACACCTGCATGTCGTTAGGGATATGTAACCCTGAGGCGACCTTCCAGCGGCTGATGCACATCGCTTTAGGCCGGCAGCTCGGGAGGAACGCCGGGGCCTACGTCGATGACATTGTGGTGAAATCTCGGCAGGAAAGGACCCTCATCCAAGACCTGGAGGAGACTTTCGCCAGCCTGCACAAGGTGGACGTGCGGCTTAACCCAGAGAAATGTGTGTTCGGTGTCCCCTCTGGTAAGTTGCTGGGTTTCCTTGTGTCACACAGGGGAATCGAGGCGAACCCAGAAAAGGTCAAAGCGATAGAAGACATGAGCCCACCACAGACCCTCAAGGAAATGCAGAAGCTTGCGGGCTGCATGACTTCACCTGGGCACTTCATCTCCAAGATGGGGGAGTGCCCCCTCCCGTTCTTCAAGCTGATGAAAAAGAAGGGCTGGTTCGAGTGGACTCCAGAGGCTGACGCGGCGTTTCAAGACCTCAAGAGATACCTCACCAGCCCACCAGTGATGGTGGCATCTCGTCCTCTCGAGCCCCTAGTGCTCTACCTGGCCGCCACGCCTCACTCAGCCAGCACAGCACTAGAGGCCGTCCGGGAGGGGAGCCAGGCCAAGGGCCTGCCACACGGCGCCACGCAGCCGGTCAAGATTACACCACACCAAGACGGCGCCCCTAAAGACACAGCGGCGCGAGTGGATGGCCAGGCTCTGCTGGATGGCGCTCCTGAGGCTGTTGTTGCCCCAACAGGCGACCCGGCTCCTGGCGTCCCCCAGCCTCAGGAGGTGCCCCAGTCTTAGGAGGCCTCGGACTCCACCAACACGTCCGCCCTCGTCGAGCACCCGGTCTACTTGGTAGCACAGTGTTGGGCGACGCGCGGGCGCGCTACCCCATGCCGCAGAAGCTTCTGCTCGCGCTTCTCGTTGCCTCGCGCAAGCTACGCCACTACTTCCAAGGCCACCTCATAACCCACAAGTATAGGGGATCACAACAGTTTTCGAGGGTAGAGTATTTAACCCAAATTTATTGATTCGACACAAGGGGAGCCAAAGAATATTCTCAATTATTAGCAGCTGAGTTGTCAATTCAACCACACCTGGAAACTTAATATCTGGAGCAAAGTGTTTAGTAGCAAAGTAATATGATAGTTGTGATAACGATAGCAAAAGGTAACAGTAGTAAAAGCAATGTTTTTGGTATTTTGTAGTGATGATAGCAATAGCAACGGAAAAGTAAATAAGCGAAGAACAGTATATGGAAAGCTCGTAGGCAATGGATCGGTGATGGAGAATTATGCCAGATGCGGTTCATCATGTAACAGTCATAACCTAGGGTGACACAGAACTAGCTCCAGTTCATTGATATAATGTAGGCATGTATTCCGAACATAGTCATACGTGCTTATGGAAAAGAACTTGCATGACATCTTTTGTCCTACCCTCCCGTGGCAGCGGAGTCCTTACAGAAACTAAGGGATATTAAGGCCTCCTTTTAATAGAGAACCGGAACAAAGCATTAACACATAGTGAATACATGAACTCCTCAAACTACAGTCATCACCAGTAAGTATCCCGATTATTGTCACTTCGGGGTTAACGGATCTTAACACATAATAGGTGACTATAGACTTGCAAGATAGGATCAAGAACACTCATATATTGATGAAAACATAATAGGTTCAGATCTGAAATCATGGCACTCGGGCCCTAGTGACAAGCATTAAGCATAGCAAAGTCATAGCAACATCAATCTCAGAACATAGTGGACACTAGGGATCAAACCCTAACAAAACTAACTTGATTACATGATAGATCCCATCCAACCCATCATCGTCCAGCAAGCCTATGATGGAATTACTCATGCACGGCGATGAGCATCATGAAATTGGTGATGGAGGATGGTTGGTGATGACGATGGCGACGGATTCCCCTCTCCGGAGCCCCGAACGGACTCCAGATCAGCCCTCCTGAGAGGTTTTAGGGCTTGGCGGCGGCTCCGTGTCATAAAACGCGATGATTTCTTCTCCCTAATTGTTTCTCCCCGAAACTCAACATATGGAGGTGGAGTTGGAGTCGGAGAGGCAACATGGGGCCCACGAGGTAGGGGGCGAGCCCTAGGGGGGCAAGCGCGACCCCACCCTCGTGGCAAGGTGGTGGCACCCCTGGCCTTCATCTTTGGCAGGTATTTTTCTTATTTTCTGAAAAGTGTCTCCGTGAAGTTTTAGGTCATTCCGAGAATGTTTGCTCCTGCACATAAATAACACCATGGTAATTCTGTGAAAACAGCGTTAGTCCGGGTTAGTTCCATTCAAATCATGCAAGTTAGAGTCCAAAACAAGGGCAAAGGTGTTTGGAAAAGTATATACGTTGGAGACGTATCAACTCCCCCAAGCTTAAACTTTTGCTTGTCCTCAAGAAATTCAGTTGACAAATTGAAAGTGATAAAGAAAAACTTTTACAAACTCGGTTTGCTCTTGTTGTTGTAAATATGTAAAGACAGCATTCAAGTTTTCAGCAAAGATTTTAACTAACCACATTCGCAATAACGCATAGGTCTCAAGTTTACTCATATCAATAGTATAATCAACCAGCGAGCCATAATAATAAAACTCGGATGACAACACTTCCTCAAAACAATCATAATATGATATAACAGGGTGGTATCTCGCTAGCCCTTTCTGAGACCGCAAAGCATAAATGCAGAGCACCTTTAAAGACTAAGGACTGAGTAGACATTGTAATTCATGGTAAAAGAGATCCAGTCAAGTCATACTCAATGTAAACTAACAGTAATGAATGCAAATGACAGCGGTGCTCTCCAACTGGTGCTTTTTAATAAGAGGATGATGACTCATCATAAAAGTAAATAGAAAGGCCCTTCGCAAAGGGAAGCAGGGATTTGTAGAGGTGCCAGAGCTCGGTTTTGAAATAGAGGTGAATAATAATTTGAGCGGTATACTTTCATTGTCAACATAACAACCAAGAGATGGCGATATCTTCCATGTTACACACATTATAGGCAGTTCCCAAACAGAATGGTATAGTTTATACTCCCCCTTCCACCACAAGCATCAATCCATGGCTTGCTCGAAACAATGAGTGCCTCCAAGTAACAAGAGTCCCAGGGGGAGTTTTATTTGCAATTATTTTGATTTAGTTTGCATAAAGCATGGGACTGGGCATCCCGTTGACCAGCCATTTATCTCGTGAGTGAAGAGCGGAGTCCACTCCTCTTGAGAATAACCCGCCTAACATGGAAGATACAGATAGCCCTAGTTAATACATGAGCTATTCGAGCATACAAAATAGGATATTTATTTGAAGGTTGAGAGTTTGGCACATACAAATTTACTTGGAATGTCGGGTAGATACCGTATATAGGTAGGTATAGTGGACTCATGTGGGATAACTTTGGGGTTTAAGGGGTTGGATGCACAAGCAGTATTCCCGCTTAGTACAGGTGAAGGCTAGCAAAAGACTGGGAAGCGGCCAGCTAGAGAGCGACAACAGTCATGAACATGCATTAAAATTAATCAACACTGAATGCAAGCAGGAGTAGGATATAATCCACCATGAACATAAATATCATGAAGGCTATGTTGATTTTGTTTCAACTACATGCGTGAACATGTGCCAAGTCAAGTCACTTAAATCATTCAGAGGAGGATACCACCCTATCATACCACATCATAACCATTTTAATACCATGTTGGCACGCAAGGTAAAACATTATAACTCATAGCTAATCAAGCATGGCACAAGAAACTATGATCTCTAGTTGTCATTGCAAACATGTTTATTCATAATAGGCTGAATCAGGAACGATGAACTAATCATATTTACAAAAACAAAAGAGGTCGAGTTCATACCAGCTTTTCTCATCTCAGCCAGTCCATCATATATCATCATAATTGCCCTTCACTTGCACGACTGAACGATGTAAATAATAATAATAGTGCACGTGCATTGGACTAAGCTAGAATCTACAGGCATTCAATAAACAGGAGAAGACAAGGCAATATGGGCTCTTTTGTCAGATCAACAATAATGCATATAAGAGCCACTTCAACAATTTAATTATGGTCTTCTCCTATCGACCCCAAAGAAAAGAAAAGAAATAAAACTATTTACACGGGAAAGCTCCCAACAAGCAAAAGAAGAACAGGAAATCTTTTTGGCTTTTCTTTTTAATTACTACTACAAGCATGGAAAGTAAACTAATTAAAAGCTACAACTATTTTTTTGGTTTTTCTTAAGGTTTATTAAACACACAAGAAGAAAGCATAAAAAGAAAAATAAACTAGCATGGATGATACAATGAAAAAGTATGAGCACCAACATCTAGCAATGAGTGTGTGAACATAAATATAATGTCGGTGAGAAATACGTACCCCCCCCCCCAAGCTTAGGCTTTTGGCCTAAGTTGGTCTATGGCCACGGCTGGCCTGGCGGATATCCATAATAGTAGCTGGGGTCATACTATGATGCAGAAGAGGAAGACTCCGGTTGCCACTGGCTGACAATCATCTCCGGATCCCACTGATAATTAGACTGTAGTGAAGGATCAAATTGTGGTTCGGGCTCTGGCTCCTCGGCTGGTGCAGGGTTCCGGTAGGCGTGAATAGCCGTCAATGGAACAAGGTACGTGCCTACAGTCAAATCAACAAAGAAGGAGCAGGCAAGGTAATAGTCTCAGGATGATGTTTATTAAAGAACAATTGATATTTAAGCTCTCCTTCCCTATTCCTAACAATAAAATCATGCGCCACCGTACTTTTATAATCTAAATAAACAAGAGGCAACACCTTTTCTTCTTTCTCATAATGCCTAATAGGTATGTTAAAATGTGCAGCTAGGCGTGTAGCATAGATGCCTCAAAAAAGATGGGGCCCTTGGTACGGCTCAGACTCAACCGTTTGGCAATAATGCCGCCCATACTAAAAGAGTTACCACAGTATAAACCGTGGTGAAAAATAATAATATGAGGGATAGTCAGGTTTCCACAGTTTCCGCGACCAATAAAGCAACGACTAGCAAATAATGCAAAATAACGTACAACAGGAAAGTGTATGCTAGTGATTCGTGCATCGGAAACCTTACTTGTTTCCCCTACAGTGATAGTGTCAATAAATCCCTCCACATCATCACGATGTGGTTCTTCTGTCTTGCCCTCAAAAGGGACTAAACAAATCCGACAAAAAAACATAAAGTGACATCTCCTTATGCTCATCATATAAATAAAACTCCACCGTAGGTGGTGAACTCCTAGAATGGAAATGAAAGTTTTGCACAAAGGTATTTGTGAGCAAGAGATACTGATCGCATTGGTCGTGGAGGAAAGCGGTAAGGCCTGCAATTTGAGCCAATTCATGAAAATCTTCATAAATCCCAGCTGCTCTCAAGAAATCCTCGGAAGGCCATTCACACGCCCGAACCTCCGCGATGCGAGGCAGATTATACTTAGGCTTTGGTGCCTTTTCCTTCGAACTTTGGCTCGATGAGCCCCTCAAAAGTCTCCTCATCATTTTCTGAAAAATTCTGAAATTTTTAGTGACTTCAAAATAAAAGTAAACCAAACTCAATAATATTGATAGCAACTACTCCTACAAGTGCCTAGGGCCTATATCATGCATCAAAACTACTTTTGACCATATAAATTTGACATGCAAGCTCAAGAACAGGGTCACCTAAGCAGCAAAAATTTGCAATGAATAAAGCACTAGAACAAAAACTAATTGGACCAATGGAGGAGTCACATACCAAGGAACAATCTCCCCAAGCAGTTTTGTGAGAGGTGCTTTAAGCAAGGAGATCGAAAATGGCAGGAAAACGAGCTTGGACTCGGGTTTGAGCTGGTTATTCCTGTTTGGGGGAGGAAGATGAAGTGTGTGGGTGCAGGAATAAGTGGAGGAGGGCCACCGTGGGCCCACAAGGCACGGGGCGCGCCCTCCACCCTCATGGGCAGGTGGTTGGCCCCCATAGTGTGTTCTCAGTGGCATAAATCCTCAAATATTCTAGAAAAAATCATATTTAAATTTCAGGGCATTTGGAGAACTTTTATTTTCGAGGTATTTTTATATTGCACGGATAATCAGATAATAGACAGACAAATATTAATTTTTATTTTATTTAATATAAATAATAGAAAGTAAAAGTGGGGTGCATAAGGTTGTGCCTTCTAGTTTCATCCATCTCATGGTCATCAAAAGGAATCCACTAACAAGGTTGATCAACTCTTGATAACGAACTCATTCCAAAGAACACGGAACCGAAGAAATTTCGAATAACACTATGTTACCTCAACAGGGATATGCACGTCCCCAATAATAAGAATATCATATTTCTTCTTGATAGTAGGAAGAGGAAATTCAAAACCTCTAAGTATAATCGATGGAATTTTTCCAATAGAGTTGATACTATGAACTTGAGGTTGTTTCCTCGGAAAGTGTACCGTATGCTCATTACCATTAACATGAAAAGTGACATTGCCTTTAGTGCAATCAATAACAGCCCCTGCAATATTCAAAAAGGGTCTTCCAAGAATAATAGACATACTATCGTCCTCGGGAATATCAAGAATAACAAAGTCCGTTAAAATAGTAACGTTTGCAACCACAACAGGCACATCCTCAAAAATACCGTCAGGTATAATAGTCGATTTATCAGCCATTTGCAAAGATATTTCAGTAGGTGTCAACTTATTCAAATCAAGTCTACGATATAAAGAGAGAGGCATAACACTAACACCGGCTCCAAGATCACATAAAGCAGTTTTAACATAATTTCTTTTAATGGAGCATGATATAGTGGGTATTCCTGGATCTCCAAGTTTCTTTGGTATTACACCCTTAAAAGTATAATTAGCAAGCATGGTGGAAATTTCAGCTTCCGGTATCTTTCTTTTATTTGTAATTATATCTTTCATGTACTTAGCATAAGGATTGGTTTTGAGCATATCAGTTAATCGCATACGCAAAAAGATCGGTCTAATCATTTCAGCAAAGCGCTCAAAATCCTCATCATCCTTTTTCTTGGATGGTTTGGGAGGAAATGGCATGGGTTTCTGAACCCAAAGCTCTCTTTCTTTACCGTGTTTCCTAGCAACGAAGTCTTTCTTATCATAACGTTGATTCTTTGATTGTGGGTTATCAAGATCAACAGCAGGTTCAATTTCTATATCATTATCATTACCAGGTGGAGCATCATCATGAACATTATTATTAGCATTATCACTAGTTTCAGGTTCATTACCAGATTGTGTTTCAGCATCAGAAATAGAAATATCATTTGGATTCTCAGGGGTTTCAACAATAGGGTCACTAGAAGCATGCAAAGTTCTATCATTTTTCTTTTTCTTCTTTTTAGAAGAACTAGGTACATCTAAATTATTTCTCTGAGAATCTTGTTCAATTCTCTTAGGATGGCCTTCAGGATACAAAGGTTCCTAAGTCATTCTACCAGTTCTAGTAGCCACTCTAACAGCATAATCATTATCCTTACGATTCAATTCATTGAGCAAATCATTTTGAGCTTTAAGTACTTGTTCTACTTGAGTGGTAACCATCGAAGCATGTTTACTAATAAGTTTAATTTCACTTTTAACATTAGCCATATAATCACCCAAGTGTCCAAGCATATTTGAATTGTATTTCAGTTGTCTACCAAAATAAGCATTAAAGTCTTCTTGCTTAGCCATAAATTTACCAAACTCATCTAAGCATGGGCTAGCAATTTTAGTAAATGGGATTACAGCTTTATCATATCTATAGAGAGAATTTACCTTTACTACCTGTGTCGGGTTATCAAGACCATGAGTTTATTAAATAGGTAAAGGATTTGTATTATATGTTTCTTCAACAGGCAGTAAATTAAGACCATGTATTTCTTCAATAGGAGGTAAATTCTTAACGTCTTCAGCTCTAATACCTTTTTCTTTCATAGATTTCTTTGCCTCTTGCACATCTTCAGGACTGAGAAATAGAATACCCCTCTTCTTCGGAGTTGGTTTAGGAATAGGCTCAGGAATTGGCTCCAGAGGTGTCCAATTATTTTCATTTGTCAACATATTATTCAATAGAATTTTAGCTTCATCCGGTGTTCTTTCCCTGAAAACAGAACCAGCACAACTATCCAGGTAATCTCTGGAGGCATCGGTTAGTCCATTATAAAAGATATCAAGTATTTCATTTTTCTTAAGAGGATGATCAGGCAAAGCATTAAGTAATTGGAGAAGCCTCCCCCAAGCTTGTGGGAGGCTCTCTTCTTCAATTTGCACAAAACTATATATATCCTTTAAAGCAGCTTGTTTCTTATGAGCAGGGAAATATTTAGCAAAGAAGTAATAAATCATATCCTGGGGACTACGCACACAACCAGGATCAAGAGAGTTAAACCATATCTTAGCATCACCTTTTAATGAGAATGGAAATATTTTAAGGATATAGAAGTAACGAGTTCTCTCATCTTTAGTGAACAGGGTAGCTATATCATTCAATTTAGTAAGATGTGCCACAACAGTTTCAAATTCATAACCATGAAAAGGATCAGATTCAACCAAAGTAATTATATCAGGATCAACAGAGAATTCATAATCCTTATCAGTAACAAAGATAGGTGAAGTAGCAAAAGCAGGGTCAGGTTTCATTCTAGCATTTAGAGATTTCTTACTCCATTTAGCAAATAATTTTTTAAGTTCACTTCTATTTCTGCAAGATAAAATAGCTAAAGAAGCATCTTGATCAAAAACATAACCCTTAGGAATGGCAAGTGGTTCTTCATCATCACTTTCATCAGTATCATCAAATTCAATATTTTCAATTTCTCTAGCCCTAGCAAGTTGTTCATCAAGAAAAGCACTAAGTGGCATAGTAGTATCAGGCATAGAGGTAGTTTCATCATAAGTATCATGCATAGCAGGAGTGGCATCATCAATACATGCGACATATCAGAACGAATAGCAGAAGCAGGTGTAGGTGTCGCAAGCTTACTCAAAACAGAAGGTGAATCAAGTGCAGAGCTAGATGGGAGTTCCTTACCTCCCCTCGTAGTTGAGGGATAGATCTTGGTTTTTGGATCTCTTAAGTTCTTCATAATGATAAGCAGATATATATCCCAAGTGACTCAAAGAATAGAGCTATGCTCCCCGGCAACGGCGCCAGAAAATAGTCTTCATAACCCACAAGTATAGGGGATCACAACAGTTTTCTAGGGTAGAGTATTCAACCCAAATTTATTGATTCGACACAAGGGGAGCCAAAGAATATTCTCAAGTATTAGCAGCTGAGTTGTCAATTCAACCACACCTGGAAACTTAATATCTGCAGCAAAGTGTTGAATAGCAAAGTAATATGATAGTGGTGATAACGATAGCAAAAGGTAACAGTAGTAAAAGCAATGTTTTTGGTATTTTGTAGTGATGATAGCAATAGCAACGGAAAAGTAAATAAGCGAAGAACAGTATATGGAAAGCTCGTAGGCAATGGATCGGTGATGGAGAATTATGCCAGATGCGGTTCATCATGTAACAGTCATAACCTAGGGTGACACAGAACTAGCTCTAGTTCATTGATATAATGTAGGCATCTATTCCGAACATAGTCATACGTGCTTATGGAAAAGAACTTGCATGACATCCTTTGTCCTACTCTCCCGTGGCAGCGGGGTCCTTACGGAAACTAAGGGATATTAAGGCCTCCTTTTAATAGAGAATCGGAACAAAGCATTAACACATAGTGAATACATGAACTCCTCAAACTACGGTCATCACCGGTAAGTATCCCAATTATTGTCACTTCAGGGTTAACGGATCTTAACACATAATAGGTGACTATAGACTTGCAAGATAGGATCAAGAACACTCATATATTGATGAAAACATAATAGGTTCAGATCTGAAATCATGGCACTCGGGCCCTAGGGACAAGCATTAAGCATAGCAAAGTCATAGCAACATCAATCTCAGAACATAGTGGACACTAGGGATCAAACCCTAACAAAACTAACTTGATTACATGATAGATCCCATCCAACCCATCATCGTCCAGCAAGCCTATGATGGAGTTACTCATGCACGGCGGTGAGCATCATGAAATTGGTGATGGAGGATGGTTGGTGATGACGATGGCGACGGATTCCCCTCTCCGGAGCCCCGAACGGACTCCAGATCAGCCCTCCCGAGAGGTTTTAGGGCTTGGCGGCGGCTCCGTATCGTAAAACGCGATGATTTCTTCTCCCTAATTTTTTCTCCCCGAAACTCAACATATGGAGGTGGAGTTGGAGTCGGAGAGGCAACATGGGGCCCACGAGGTAGGGGGCGCGCCCTAGGGGGGCAGGCGCGCCCCCCGCCCTCGTGGCAAGGTGGTGGCACCCCTGGCCTTCATCTTTGGCAGGTATTTTTCTTATTCTCTGAAAAGTGTCTCCGTGAAGTTTCAGGTCATTCCGAGAATGTTTGCTCCTGCACATAAATAACACCATGGTAATTCTGCAGAAAACAACGTTAGTCCGGGTTAGTTCCATTCAAATCATGCAAGTTAGAGTCCAAAACAAGGGCAAAAGTGTTTGGAAAAGTAGATACGTTGGAGACGTATCACCACCCCATTAATGTCGTCTCAGCTTACCTGCTGGAGAGGGTACTTCGGAGCCCCAATGCTACCGGGAGGGTCGCCGAGTGGAATATCGAATTGCAAGCATTCCAGCTGGAGTTCAGCACCACCAGGGTCATCAAGGGAGCCGCGCTCGCCAACTTCGTGGTGGAATGGTCCGATGCTCCAGGGCTCGAAGCAGGCGAGGGCCGGTCTCTCTCGCTAGGGAGCGAAGCACCAGTCGGCTGGGTCATGTACATTGACGGCGCCTTCGCACGTCAGGGCGCGGGGGCTGGAGCTGTGCTCATCTTGCCCACCCAGGACAAGCTCTACTATGCCGTGTAGCTCTGCTTCCAGCGGGGTGAGAAGGTCTCCAACAACATCACGGAGTACGAAGGTTTGATTGCCGGCCTCAAGGCTGCGGCGGCCATGGGAGTAAAGCGCCTCACCATCAGGGGCGACTCCCAGCTCCTGACCAACTTCTCCTACAAAGTATACGAGCCGAAGGGAGAGCATATGGAGGCATACCTTGCGGAGGTACGCAAAATAGAGAAGTGATTCTTGGGCCTGGAACTGCAGCATGTGCCTCGCGGCACAAACAAGGATGCCAACGATATCGCCAAGAGGGCGTCCAGGCGCCTTCCCCAAGAGCCCGGCGTCTTCAAGGAGTGGCTCTTCAAGCCTTCTGCAGCCCCTTCGGCTACGGAGCCGGCGCCGCCTCAGGGGGAGCTCCCCCCGCCACCAACCTTGGGAGCCCGCGCCTGCGGCTTGACCTTAGGAGCACGCCTGCTCCTCGCGCTCGAGCCTCGGGAGGGGTGCTGGACCAAACAGTTCAAGGCATACCTGCTGCAGGGAACCCTGTCAGAGAAGGAGGAAGACGCGGAACGCGTGGCTCGGCAAGCCACAGCCTACTGCATTCAGGACGGTGAGCTATACCGAAAATGACCAAACAATGTTTCCTTGCGATGCATCTCCAGGGAGCAGGGGTGCGAGCTGTTGACCGACATCCAAGGCCGAGACTACGGACATCATTCTTCATCGCGCACCTTGGTGGGCAAGGCATTCCGCAGCGGATTCTACTGGCCCACGGCACTCAACGACGCAACCGAGCTAGTGAGATCCTGCGAAGCCTGCCAGTTCCATGCCAAGCAAATCCACCAGCCTGCTCAGGGCCTCCAGACTATCCTGCTCTCGTGGCAGTTTGCGGTCTGGGGGCTGGACATTTTGGGTCCATTCCCCCGAGCTTCCGGGGGCTACCGCTACCTCTACGTCGCGATCGAAAAGTTCACCAAGTGGGCGGAGCTGGAGCCAGTCAGTACCATCCCTGTCGGCTCGGTGGTCCAGTTCATCAAGGGCCTCATGAGCCAGTTCGGAGTCCCTAATCGCATCATCACCGACAACAGCTCGCAGTTCACTAGCAATCTCTTCAAAACATATTGTGCTAATCTTGGAACGCAGATATGCTACGCCTCAGTGGCACACCCCAGATGCAACGGCCAAGCCGAGCACGCAAACGCAGATGTCGGAGTAATGGGCCACGGGTAGGCTAACCCGAGGCCCAAAACCTTTCAATACATCGGGGCCGACTGTGCCCCTCAAGACGACAGATGAAGAGCCGCCTTCTGGAGGACGGCTGAAGGAACAGTCGGCTGCCCGCATGCATCCGAGTCCTAGAGGCGAGGTCAAGACCGGCCGACTCCGCCTGGCGGCTTCCGGAGAAGCCAGCCACGAGGAGTCGGCCCACAGCACCAACAAAGCCTATGCCCTCGTCAGGGGGGATGGGATAGGGAGTGGCAACAGTGAAGCCCACTCCCTCCCCTTTTCCAGGAGATGGCTAGGCCACAGTGCACTGTACCAACGAAGATCTCCGTCTGGCGCGGCACTGTTGCCATGCCATCCCTGACATCAGCAACAGCGGGCGAAGTCCTGTGCCCACGATAGCCTAATGGTACGGTCCACGGATGACGGGCCTTACCAGTGAGCGAGAGTCCGGAAGACGGCAAGGGCGCCACCAGTCGGACCCGTAGGAGGCCGGCCCCCGGGAGTCGTCCTACCCCTCCCATGGGTTCCCCACGCCATTGACCAAACGAGACGGGGAGTGGCAACAGTGATCACCCGCAAGCAGCGGGACTGTAGCCACGACCCCATGACCAAGCCCGCATCATTAGAGGCACAGCTACAGTAATCAGCAGCCGACAAGACCCGCAAGCGGCGGGTACGGTTTGTCGGCTCCGTACCAGACCAGTCGGCGGGGCCCACCAATCGGCGGGCCCCGGCAGTCGGCAGAAGGGCCGGCAGGCGAAGAGACCGACGGCTGGGCCCTGCGCCCAGACAGTTTACCATTGTACCACTGGGGGTAGGCCTATATAAACCCCCCAGGGCACCCATGCAAAGGGTTCCGATCCATTAGAACTAGACCAGACCATAGAGGGGGAGAGAGCTGACCCTGCCTTCTCCTACCTTTAGATACAGCTCGAGGAGCGCCCTTGCACTCACTTTGCCTTAGTGATCATGCGGAGACCCCGCATAGCAGGACTAGGGGTGCTATCTCCTAGGAGAGCCCCAAACCTGGGTAAAGTACGCCGGCGTTCGTGTCTACGCCTCATCCCGTTTCCAGGAACCGGCGACGTTCTACTCGCCCCCATCATGATAAGCCATCCATTGGCATATGTCACACCCAACCCCCGACATTTGGCGCCCACCGTGGGGCCCGGTGCACCGTCGTCCGAAGACCTGTTCTGGACGGGAACCCTTTTCCTCCCTGGCGAGCGCAGCCAGCCCGGCACGCTAGACGGAGTCTGCGCCGACGCGCTGCATGGCGTTGAAATCGCCTGCGCGGCCAGTTGCCTCGCCGATCTTGTCGGCGAGGTCCGCCTCTCCGACGAGCCCGCATCCGACGCGGGCACAGGCGGCCCTGAAAGCCTCCTCGTGGGCCTCCTTGATCAACTCCATGTCGCCAGCGAGCTAGCTGGGGACTTGGAGTCCGTAGGCTCCACTGATCCGATGTTGGTCGACTCCGACACCGTGTCGCTTGACATGTTCCCCACCAACGTGGTGGTCTACGACGAGCTGCTCCCTTGCGCGAAGATTGGCGGAAGCACCATCACAGAAGTACTTGTGATTGATCATGGTGAGCACTCTGGCGGGGGTGATTATGAACCTCTCAACGAGGCGCTGCAAGACCTGGCAGCGCCCATTCCCGAAGACGCCGACGCCGAGACGCTGGAGGCACGCCGCCTTCAGCTAGTCGAAGGCGCCAAAAAGCTGGCCAACATGAGACGCCTATCAGAGGCCTACCAGCGCGAGGTGGACCACGCTGTGGGCGGCACGTCGGCTCCGGCTGGGCCTAGCCGCCTTGGCGCGGTCCAACAGCGCGGCGTGGCCATCGCCAACCTGTTCGGGGCAAATCGCCCCGTTTACGCCACACCTGCGGAGAACATTCAAGCCGCACAGGCAGCCGCAGACGAGCTGGACAAGTTCAAGGGCGAAGAACATCGCTTGATGACGGAGCGCGTCCAGCGACTCCTTGACGCAGCTGCGGAGCAGAACGAGGCCGGCTGCCGCACTGATGCGCAGCACCGAAAGAATGACAACCGGCCTCCCCGCCGAGACCAAGGCGCGACGTCTCGGACGCCGACTAGTGGCGTCCGCGCAAGAAAAGACAAGGAGCCAGCTGCCATCCGCAGTCGGACTCACATCACCATAGAGCGCGACCGAGACGTCCGCCCAAGAACAATGGAATGACGGGACGACTGTCCGCCTCCTCCCCCTTGAAGCGAAACGCGAGTCTCCCCGCCGCGTGTTGATCACCCGACCCTCGGCGACCACCTTGGCCGCCGAGAGGGAGTCGGAGAGAATGACGCCCGCCACCGGATAGACCGTCTCCACCGATACCTGGCGCTTGAAGAAGAAGATGAGTTGGGTCCGCCGTGTTTCGGCCCCCGCATCCAAGACGAGCCTTCCCCAAAGGGTTCACGCTCCCCAGATACACACCCAAATACACCGGCTCCGTGAAGCCGGAAGACTGGCTGGTCGACTACTCCACGGCCGTCAGCATAGCAAACGGCAACAAGCGTGTTGCTGTGAAGTACGGTCCGCTCATGCTCCAGGGCACGGCCCAGACGTGGCTGAACAGCTTAAGGCCCCACATCATCAACAATTAGGTCGACTTCACCGACGCCTTCGTCCGCAACTTCACCAGCACGTACAAGCGGCCTCCCAAACCTCGCCAGCTCTCCTTGTGCGTGCAGGGCCCCAACGAGTCAACTCGCGACTACCTCACGCGCTGGGCCGAGCTCCGCAACTCCTGCGAGGGCGTGCACGAGGTGCAGGCTATCACTACAAAAAAAAGACATCCGTGACATTTTGGGCCGAACGAATTTTTTTCTGTCATACATATGACACTTCTATGATGATAATTGTGACAAAACCCGGTATCATCATAGATGTGGTGGGCTCCTACTTCTATGACAAAAAATCATGACAGAAAATGGGCTTTTCGTCCTGGGCAGGCCGGAGACGCAGCTGCATGACATTCTTTGGGCCGTCCATGACGGAAAAAACCGTGGTAGAAGCGAGGGGGAGGAAAATTTCGGGGAGTTCCCGGTTACGGTCGGAGGTCGGGGCCGAGCGATGAGCGCTTCTCTCGTACACATACACGTGTGTGTGCGAGGCGTTGGCTCTAACTGAACCCGAGCGAGGCGTTGGGCTCTAACTGAACCCGAGCGATTGCACTGCAGGCTACGCGTTACTGAACCCGGGCGATCGATCGATGCCTGTTAACTGAACCTGATCGAGCAATTCCTTCGCTACTGCTGCTAACTGAAGCCGATCGATGTTGCCTCTGGATGAACAGTGAGCGTTGCAAGGGTGGGGGTGTTTGGATGAATAGTTCCTGGTGGGGTGGATGAACAGGACCCCGTGGTGTTGCCTCTGGATGAACAGGACCTCGATCGATTGAGCCGGTTGGGGATGGATGAACAGGTCCCCGTGGAGGGCTGGATGAACAGGACCACCCCGTGGAGGGCAGGATAAATAGTAGATGGTGGAGGGCAGGATGAACAGTAGCCCGTAGAGGGGTGGATGAACAGGAGCCCGTGGAGAGGGCTGGTTGAACAGTAGCTAGTGGAGTAGCGCGCGGTGGAGGCTGGATGAACAGGAGCCCGTGGATGAACAATCACAGGTGGAGGCTGGAGGAGGTCGACGGTGGATGAACAATAGCTCATGGAGGCTGGAGGGGGTCGACGGTGGAGATGAACAGTATCCCGTGGAGTCCCGTTTTGTGGTACGCCACACCCCTCCCGATGAACATTACCCCCGTTTCGACCGTAGCGCTCCAACACAAGTACGTTTCCTCTATTTTGCGGTACGCCACACCCCTCCTGATGAACAGGACCCCCGTTTCGACCGTAGGAGGTCCGTTTCCTCCGTTTTGCGGTACGCCAGACCCCTCCCGATCAACAGGATCCCGTTTCAAACGTGGCCGGTCGAACACAAGGCCGTTTCCTCCGTTCTGCAATACGCCAGGCCTTGTTTCCATCGCCTGTTCCGTCCAAGCCCACCCGATGAACACGACGCATTCCGTTGCCTCCCCATGAACACGACGCATTTTGTTGCCTCCCCATGAACACGACGATGACGTTGTTTCTCTGTTCCGACCCAGCCATGTACACGAGCCCTGGCCGTACGTACGCATGAGTAGGCGTGCGAGACCCCGCCCGTATGTACACATACGTGGCCGTATTTTCTTTCTTGCACCCTGGCCGTTGTACGTACGTGTACATGCTACATGTGCGCCTCTACAACGACACGTGCGCGCCTCTACATCCACCAGTATATATGTACGTAAACGTTCGCGACCGGAATGACAACGCTACATACGCTTCGACCAGGTGGGTCCCGACTGTCAGGCACTTCCTTGCGTGTGAAGATGTAGCTGGTGGGTCCCAGCAGTCAGGGGCAAACGTTTTTTTCGCGAAATACGGTGGCCCGTCCGGTGGGTCCCCGCTGTCACGTGGAGGAATAATTATTTTGCACGTAATAAGGAGGCACTTCCTTGCTGCGGCCATGGACCCAGCTGTCAGCCTCTCCACGTACAGTCCACGTCCGATGGAAGCCGTTCCTTGACCATGTTGACCACGCCGCGCCGAGAGCACCAGGGCGGTGGATGACGGCGAGGCCTATGAAGGGGACGACGCAGAGCCGGGCAAGATGCGGCAGTGGATGCCCACGCGTAGAGGAGTATGAGGGTTCACTGGTTCGCTGCAGTGTGAGGCTGCCGTCGCCACAGAATAATAGGGGGTGTGGGTGAGTAGAGGGATGGCCTGGCCAGCGGTGGGTGTAGTAGGGGGCGGTGAGGTCTCCGCCGCATCGCAGCCGACCACGGGAGGCAGGGGCACGAGGCACGACCGGCGCTGGTTTGGGCAGCTGGAGCAAGAAGACCAGAGGTTGAAGAAGCACTACGGCCGTTGGATGGACATCGTACGTTCACTGGAGCTAGAATCGTGCATATTGACTAAGTTGACAAAGCCCTCCATCCCCGTCAACTTAGTAGGCCCACAAGTCAGCCTCCCACCAAGGTGGGTCCCAGCTAGCAGGGGGTACTCATTTTTTTGTGCGTAATAAGGAGGCACTTCTGGTGGGTCCGAGCTGACTGCAGGGTGAACGTTTTTTCACGAAATACGGTGGCCCGGTGGGTGGGTCCCAGAAGTCAGGGGCAAACATTTTTTCGCGATATACTGGTGGGCGTCTGGTGGGTCCCTGCTGTCAGGTGGAGGAATAATTATTTTCCGCGTAATAAGGAGGCACTTCCTTGCGGCTGCCGTGGACCCAGCTGTCAGCCTCCCCACGTACAGTATTATTCCAATGGAATTCGGTCATTGACCACATTGACCATGCCGTGTCGACAGCACCACGGCGGTGGACGACGGCGAGGCCTAGGAAGGGGATGACGCAGAGCCGGGGAAGACGCGGCAGTGGATGCCCACGCGGAGAGGAGTACGAGGGTTCACTGGTTCAGCTGTGCTGCCGTCGCGCAGAATAACAGGGGGTGTGGGTGAGTGGAGTGGAGGGATGGCCTGGCCAGCGGTGGGAGTAATATGGGGGCGGTGAGGCCTCCGCGGCAGCACAGCTGGCCACGGGAGGCAGGAGCAGGCGGCACGACCGGCGCTGCTTTGGGCGGCTGCAGCAAGAAGACCAGAGGTTGAAGAAGCACTACGGCCGTTGGATGGACATCGTACGGTCAGTCGAGCTAGAATCGTGCATATTGACTAAGTTGACAAAGCCCTTCGTCCCCGTCAAGTTAGTAGGCCCACTATACTGGGTCCCAGCTAGCAGGGGGGTATTCTTTTTTTGTGCGTAATAAGGAGGCACTTCCTTGCGTGCGAAGATATAGCTGGTGGGTCCGAGCTGTCAGCGGCGGTAACGTTTTTGTTCGTGAAATACAGAGGTCGTTTCGGTGGGTCCCAGATGTCAGGTGGAGGAAACCATTATTTTGCGCATATTAAGGAGGCATTTCCTTGTGTGCAGCCGTGGACCCAACTGTCAGCCTCTCCACGTACAGTCCACTTCAGATGGATGTCGGTCGTTGACCACGCTGACCACGTCACGCCGAGAGCACCAGGGCGGTGGATGACGGCGAGGCCTAGGAAGGGAACGACACGGAGGTAGGGAAGACTCGGCCGTTGTTTTTGTTTCCCACGCGGAGGGGAGTACGACTGTACGAGGGTTTACTGGTTCGTCTACCATCGCCGGAGAATAACAACAGGTGTGGGTGAGTAGAGGGATGGCTAGGCCAGCGATGGGAGTACGGTGGGGCGGTGAGGCTTGCGCGGTAGCACAGCCGGCCGCAAGGAGGAGGGAGCAGACAGTCCCGTCGGTGCTTGTTTGAGCGGCTGGAGCAAGAAGAGCAGAGATTAAAGAAGCACGACGGCCATTGGATGGACATCCAACAGAATACAGGCCATCTATGGAAAGCCTCAAATCTGTGGAAAACAATATACAACCTAGCTGCCATTATTTCAAATAATTTACAGCCCATTTGCTAATTGTTACGGGGTTTTTTGGAGTCCATATTCTTTATGTTAGCATTACAGCCCATATCGTGGCCACGGTTAAAAAATTATATGAAATTTTGCATATGTCAGTGTGGTCTGAACTATTTTTAATCCCGAAATTTCGAGTCACATTCAGACTGATTTTAAAAATAAATGTATATCAATATAAAATCCAATAAATCGTCCTCACATAAAAATCAATGCAATTTAAAATCTCGAAATGAAAAAAAAGATATTTGAAAATATTTGCCGGTTTGATGTGTTTTAAAAATGTACAGCCCATTTCTCATTACTGATAGGCCATTTTCTCGGCCAGCCGAATGAAGTTCTCCTCATATTGAAAGATTTGCAGCCCAACAGGCCTGATAAAGCGACTTACTTGACAAATCACAAAAGAACTGGGCTAGCCATTTTCAGAAAGAAAATAAAACTACCAGGCTGGTCTGTGGTAAACATAAAAGAAAAGGTTGTCTAGACAGGCCAGAGTGTCCCGCACAGCCCAGTTGACACCCTGCTTCCTTCTCAAAAACAAATTAGATAAATGCCACTCCAATTATGGCGATTCATAAAAATGCCACTGCAATTTCCAAACTTTGAAAAATGCCACTGCAATTTTTGCAAACTTTGAAAAACGCCACTGCAGTTTGCAAACTTTGAAAAACGCCACTCCAGACTTCGAAAAACGCCACTAGAAATGGCATGAAATGGCATTTTTCAAAGTTTGGAAATTGCAGTGGCATTTCTCGGATACACCAGATTTGGAGTGGCATTTATCAAATTAACCCAAAACAAAAATAACTGGGCGAACTGTTCGGTCGCTGGTGTCAGCCGCTCGTTGTGCAATTCTCTCGTTTATTGACTACGTTGACAATGGCATGGGACCCCGATGTCAGAAATCCAGTAGGAGGAGCCATTTTTTATTGGCTTGAAATAAGGAGGCACTTGCTTGCGTACTGCCATGACCTTGGCGGGTCCCTGCTGTCATCCTCTCCACGTACAGTACCAGTTAGTCGTGCTTCAAAACTGATCGGCACGCCATTAAAAAAATAAAGGTCGATAACTAATGCGGCACCTCGGGCCAACGCGGCCAGATCGCATTTTGCACGAGAAATTACACACCATGTTTCATTGACATGTGGTCCCGTTCCAACATATCAGTGAGACAATGGCGAGTAGTATGAGTATTTCCGAACGGACGTGTAGGCCGGGGCGCCTCTTCGTGAACCGTGGCAAACTCACAACCGTCCACCGTCTCTTCGCCTTTCCCTCTCGATTTGGAACTGTTGTCGCACGCTCTTCCTCTCCCTCCTCCATTTTCCTTCAGCCCTTCACCCTTTCTTCTGCCATTGTTCGATCGTCTTCTCCATGGAGGGAACAGGCCGGAAACGACCCTGTTATTCTTGCCCCGATCTGAAAGATGACGTGGTGGAGGAACTCATTGATCGGTGCGATGTCATCACCTCGACTAGCATGGCAGGTTCGATCAAGCCCATTCTCGACTCAACTAATAACATCATTACAAAGAACCCAAGAGTCAAGGAGTGGTTTGATCTCACCTATCTTCTTTGCCGTGACCCTGATGACTGGCGTCGGCACGACGAAGGCCTCGCCCTATGCTAGTTGATGCCGCTTGATAATGATACGTATGATGTTAAGATACCATCGCTTGAGGGTAAGGCTTGGGCGGGCGCAAATGGAGATTGGGTTGTTTACATTGGGTCCAACTGCGAGTGGGAACTTGTGAATGTGTACACTCGTCACCGGGTTTCACTTCCAAAAATCTCAGCACACTACCTAGAGGTTGAGCACACCGGTAATGTACGCACGTTCATGGTGACTGTCTTCTACGGAAGATATCAATTTGTCGAGTTCCCAACCGCTCTTGGAATTACAACAACTATCAAGTTGTTGCTATCTTCGACAAGCTTGTTGCCGTCCTTCGTGGTTCGACTCGATGGATATTGCTCAAAAATCAGTTTATGTACACGGATGAGTACTGTGATGCAATTCAATACGAGGGCCTTGTGTTTGCTGGCACCACTCGTGGCACTGTTTTTGCATGGCATCCTAGTAGTTTCGGTGCGTTTGTCTTCCACCGTAATTATTATTGTTTCATCCACATGCATGCGGGTTAGCAAGTTTCCCTTTACTAATTAACCTTCTTCTTGTGTTTCCAAGGTCCTGTGAACATCCCACCACCTATACTTGAAAATTTTTATAACCAAGGGGGAGATGCCGATGGTGATGATCACGAGCAGCGCCCATATACTCTGTGGCACCTGGCAACAAATTCCGATGGATCACCTCTTCTTGTGTGTATACAGCCCACTGATGATGTTACTGCTAAGGAAGCAGGTGTCTCCCATGGTCGCACTCTCCGGACCTATTCCAACACCCGTTGCATGGTATTCGGGATGGATACTAGTGTGCTAGCGCCAACTCCTTCTCCCTGGCATAGAATTGATAGTCTTGGAGAAAACTCGCTCTTCCTTGGACAAAACTATCCAATGATGGTGAAAGGCGATCCAAATGTTGTTGACACATTTATGAGAAGCAACTATGTCTATACCTCGGACATTTGGGTGGTTCCCTACCCTGGTACTGATATAGTAGGCCACTTCAGCCTGGATGATCAGTCCTGCATTGGTCTCCAGATAGACAACGGATGGCCCGTCCCAGAGAATCACTTGTGGTTCAAAGCAAGCGTTTCCAACGCCGCGGAATGGTTGAGTTAAAGTTCATTTCATGGCTTGTTATTTGTTGTGTGGTGAAAACTTTAGTATTTATAATGTATCCTCGTTGTCGATGTGGGTTGATGACCTGTTGTATGTAATAAAATGATATGCCTGTGATAAACTTACTAAATTTATGAATGGCTTTCGAGTCACTTCTCTGAGTGAGTGGTGCGACGAGTACAATAGTACACGCCACCACCACGACATCCATGTGACACCATATTATTTCTTGGAGTCCGTGCTAGAGCAATCTCTTCAACCTCGTCGTTTCTCTAACTTCAGCCATCGCGCAGCGGGAGAGGTGGGGGTTTGCCTATAGTCGGTTTCCTTAACTGCGGTCCCACTTGTAAGGCCAACTCCAATGCACGACCCCAAACGCACCTCCATTTTGCACGAACTCCAATGATAATTTTGACTAGAAAAGCAAGACCAAAGAAAACAAGAACCACAAGAATACATTTTACTACTCCTGTAAGTTGGATTAGTGCCTTCTTGATGCATTCATTGTTGATCTGCGGAGGCTTGATCTTGCGTCTATGCTAGCTAAAAGTGATAGAACATCTACTAAATTGCACTCTATCAATATATGGATGTACTCTTCTTCCCAATACAAAAACTTGCATCGATTCTACTCCCTCCGTTGCACAATACATGCCTTCTATTTGACAAAATATATATGTATCTAGACATGTCTTGGTATATAGGTGCATCCATTTTTGGACAAATGGAAGTCAAGTATTTTGGAACGAAGGGAGTACGCAATAAATTTTTTAAGTTAGCACAACTAGTCTAATCCGAGAGCAGAACCGAAGATTTGGTCGGGTTCTTCCTCCTTTTGCCGACACGTGGGACATCCAGCATCCTGGTCGTGTCATGAAAGAAAATAGAGTGGTAGTTGAAGCCACGAGATGTGCATCTTGGGTTAAACTGTAAATATAATCTTACTACTCTTGAGTAACTCCAAAAGCGGCAACAGAAGATCTTTATTGGATTTGTTTTTAATCACCAGCACGTCGAGGTGAAAGATGTGCAGGTTCAGTGGGTCCTCTTGCGTTTTCACTGACATGTGGGGCCGCATGTGAGCAAACAGACGATCGGCTCCGCGCGTCTGCTGGCTAGCTAAGAAGAGAGATAGAGGAGTGCTGAGAACGGACTGCAGGAAATTTGTTCTAAGTACCTCGATATAGGCTCGATATAGTGGGGTGGCATGGGCCATAACTAGCATTCATGTCTAGCAGTACGACACACGCCACCCACATGAGTCCCATCCGACACCGATTTTCTTGGAGTCCATGCTACAGCCATCTCTTCTCCCTCCTGTTTTCTCAGCCATCGCGCGGTGGGCGGGGTGGGGGTTTGCCGATAGTCGGTTTGCTCAACTGCGGTCCCACTTGTAAGTGAAAATGCAACACCGCACGCATTCCCGCTTGAGCGGCGTGCCGAACCAACCGTGTGGGGGTGCGACGTGAACACGGCAGGCTTTTCTTTTTGAACTCGTAACTTGTAAAATTTGGTTCTGCTCCATGGCACGACCGATAGATAGAAAATAACGATTTTGCCTAGAGTAATGAGAAGTTTGGTTCTGGCGCCGTTCATGCATGGAGTACGTACGAAAATTATGAAGTTGATGCGAAAGGTAAGATAATTACTGTAGTATCATATACTACTACATGGATTTGATGGAAATATAAAAATACATATGGATCCATCAACGTTCAACGACATCCTCGCGCCCTAGTGTGCTGGGTCACCAACCGACGTGTGAGGAGCAGCGGCGGTGGCGGCGAGCTCAACGTGCTTCTGAACAGTGCCGTCCAAGGTTGCCCTGTGCTCCAAGAAGGCCAGCGTCCTATCGTCCTCCTCTTGCATGTAGTAGTCCTTGTGGACGATTTGCGCGTAGACGTGGGTGATTATGTTGATGGTGTCTTGCTGCGCCAGGCGCTGCGTGGCAAGCGCGACCTCGAGGTGGGCATTCTCCGGCGCGACAGCGGGCAGTCGCAGGGCCACCAGTGCATCGAAGAGGTTGTTACCATAGTGGCCGTTTAGGGTGGCAGGCATCGCAGAGCCTGGGCGCGTCGGCTGGAGGCATATATCAAAGTCATCTGCAAGCTTCTTGACGATGGTGAACTTGTCGAGGAAACCGACGAGGACCTCGTCGAACAAGGAGACGAAGTTGTCGTCCAAGTGGCCCCTCGCCTTGGCGTCCTCAAGCAATACTACCGGGAGACGTTCCTCGGTGCTGGGCCACAGGCCGGCATCGTGGACCATCTGGCACAGCCGGCTGATGCTCGCTGTCGGTGTCAAAACCGGCGGATCTCGGGTAGGGGGTCCCGAAATGTGTGTCTAAGGCGGATGGTAACAGGAGGCAGGGGACACGATGTTTTACCCAGGTTCGGGCCCTCTTGATGGAGGTAAATCCCTACGTCCTGCTTGATTTATTCTTGATGATATGAGTATTACAAGAGTTGATCTACCACGAGATTGGAGAGGCTAAACCCTAGAAGCTAGCCTATGGTATGATTGTATGTTGTCCTACAGACTAAACCCCTCCGGTTTATATAGACACCGGAGGGGGCTAGGGTTACATAAGGTCAGTTACAAAGGAGGAGATGTCCATATCCGTACTGCCCAGCTTGCCTTCCACGCCAAGTAGAGTCCTATCCGGATACGGGACGAAGTCTTCAATCTTGTATCTTCATAGTCCAACAGTCCGGCCAATGGATATAGTCCGGCTGTCCGGAGACCCCCTAATCCAGGACTCCCTCAGTAGCCCCTGAACCAGGCTTCAATGACGATGAGTCTGGCGCGCAGTGTTGTCTTCGGCATTGCAAGGTGGGTTCCTCCTCCGAATACACCACGGAAGAATTTGAATACAAGGATAGTGTCCGACCCTGCAAAATAAGTTCCACATACCACTGTAGGGAGAATAATATTTCCACAAATCTAATCTGCTGACATGTTTCGGCAACATGACATCATGCCATGGCCCGATGATTATTCGAACCGTTTCCTTTAACTAGCCCCGCACATAACGCGAGGCAGTTTCTTGACACGTCTTGTCAAAGCAGAGATCGTGTCCCCCTTATTATGGGATTCTCATCAATACAGGTGTGGGTAACCCAACCGCTCCTAGGACCGCTAGATTTTAGGCAAGTCCCAAACGGCCACGAGGATGACGCTTGATATTCACCCTCTTTATAAAGGGACAAGGTTTTTACCTTTTTCCTCCCGTGCTCAATCGAATCCCTCCCCCGACTCGAGTCCTAACACCCAAAGCCAGGGTCAGGTGCTTCGGACCTTCAATCATGTTCAGATCCAGCCTCCAGGGCCGGTGGATGCCCTCCTCCATCACGGAAGTGGATATCAAGAAGTTGAGGGAGGCAAGATACCTGACCACCGAAGTTTCGCATCGGCTGCCTGCCCGAGGGCAGGTCATCCCTACTCCTGAACCCAATGAAGATGTCGTGTTCGTCTCCCACTTCCTCAGAGGACTAGGCCTCACTCTGGATCCCTTCGTTAGGGGTTTGATGTTCTATTACGGGCTTGATTTCCATGATCTAGCCCCAGATTCCTCTCTCCACATCTTGGCATTCATTGTCGTATGTGAGGCCTTCCTCCGCATTACCCCTCACTTCGGCCTGTGGCTCAAGACCTTTGATGTGAAGCCGAAGACGGTCGAGGGGCAACATGCAGCGTGCGGAGGTGCATTAATAAGCAAGATCGCTGGAGCTCCATAGCCAAAGGGTTCCTTTCCAGAGGTGTCTGGTTATGGCAATGGGAGTGGTTCTACGTCACAGCTCCCAGAAGTGCCCAGTGGGTAGCTTCCCCCGCCTTTCACTCGGGCCCTCCACCACAACTGATGTCATGGATCAGCAGGGGGCTGAGCTGGGGTCCAGCCAAGGATGTGCCCATACTGCAGAGCCACATCCGAGATCTCTTCGAGGGAGATTTTAGTTTGATTATGGTAGTGCAAGTTATGCTGGTTCGTCGAGTCCAGCCTTGCAAACGCCGGCCCCTCCGCTTGTGGGAATTCAACCCAGAAGGACCGCGCGCTATTCAGAATTTCCTCGGCCTCTGACGCACAAGGAGATGTACAAGTCGTTCTTCGGACCCCAAATAGAGTGTCCGGACACCACCGAGGACGTGGGCCTGAGCAGCAACCGCACCGCGGCCCAAGTAAGTAATCCTCTAGTCGAACACACTGTCTTTCTTTTATCATGACATCATTCTGAAGAATCGCTCTTTGACTAGGACTGGATAACAAAGGCAAAGATGATCCAGTGTTCGGCTCCCCTTCCCAAAGGCTTGGACAAACCCGTGCTGGAAAAGATGCTTGAGCTAGCACCTTGCCCGGTGCCCTCAAGGGAAGACGAAGGGGGAATAAAGGGGGCGAAAGCGGGCCTCCACCACTACCTATTCCAACCGAGGGAACGAGCGCCTCCGTGAGGGAGGATAACCAAGGGGAAGAATCTGACGTTCCATCGCCCCAGGGGAGGAAGAGGACTACCTTTGAAGATCCGGAAACCAAGGTCTCCAAACGGGAGAAGAAAACTCCACCAGAGGGTCCTGCCTCGGAGGGTGCTCTTGCTGCACAAAGTCCGTGCGGGGATCAGCCCTCTAACGAGCTGTAAGTAATCAAAAAGTACTTAATAGCGAAGATATACTACCTTACTTCTGAGGAAAATAACCGAAGCATTTATCTTGCAGTTGGGATCTGAGCCCTTCTCAGTAGAGCTCGTCTTCGGGGGATCTTCTTCCAGAGATGATGGAGAGCGAAACGCCTCCCCCGGACTCCCCAGCTCAAGAAGTGGGCAACCTTGAAGTGTCGTCGCGGAGGGTAACTCCGGATCCGGTGAGGCCTGAAGATAATCCTATGGTCGCCCGAAGTCCCCTGTATCCGGCTCTTGAAGAGAGCAACCAAAAGAATTCGACACCGTCTGGTATGCGGTCGGACGCACTGAGGGATCTGCTAGGGCGAGCCACTATCTCAGAAGAGCACCGTACATTGATGGGTACGGTGATTGAAAGGATTTTGTCTGTCAAAAGCGGGTTGCATGAAGCCTTTATGAGTCTACTGACGGGCTTCGAGGTTCGTGAAATGATATGCATTTGTGGTAGTACCGCACATTTTTAGGTGTGACCTGTGTAGATAGTAGCCCCTGAGACTCTGGTTGTTGTCGAGAACGGCGGCAAACAGAGGATCGTAGTCCCAGGTAATAACCAGACCGCCTTTATGTGTAGGTGTCTGAAGCTCCGATGGCTAGCCGGACTGATGGGATTGCCGAACTACAGCGGCGACTGGATGCTGCGGATGCCGACATCGAGCTTGTTAACAAGCGGCTTGACGAGGCACAGGGTAGGTGATGTTTATAGTGAATGTCACATAGCAAGAGCAGCGAGATGCCAGTATCTTAAATATGTTGTGACTGCAGATGGAGCTGCCACCGTGGAGGCCCTGCGGGCGGAGCTTGCCCGAGCCAAGGAGCAAGCAAGGAGTAGTAATGCGGCCGCTTTGAAGGCGGCTGAAGAGTTGAGAGCCGAGAAGGCCGCGCATAGCGAGAGCAAAGAGAAAATGGCCAAAATGGCTGTGAAGTTAAAAGACACTGCCGACCGCTGCTAGTTTCTTGAAGAAGAAAACCGAGCGAAGGCTACGGACCACGAAAAGGCCACGATGGCGACCAAAGACACCCGCTCTGCAATGAGAGCAAAGAAGGAGGAACTGCGTGAAGCCAGGGACATTGTGGCTGGGAAGCCCTTTATGCTGCGGAGGAAGTTCCGCGATCTGCGGTATGCCCCTCTGGATCGGCTGTGGAGTTCGGCCGATGCATATCTGGACTTGGCGGCGAGCGCTGTCGATGTGGCCGAATACTTCCGAGATCAAACAGATCGTGAAGTGGACAAGCTTTTCTGGTCGCAATCTAACGTTCTAGAGTGTCCGCTTCCATTGACTGATCAGCTTGCCGAATGGGCCGAACTCAATAGATTGTCCGGACTCGCCATGAGGTCTGTCGTGGATCATCTGTGGCCGGAAAGGCTAAAGCCGAACAGCTATTTTAGCTTGGTGCAGCAGTTCCTTGGTGCGGTGCCACGCATTAATGCGATGAAGAGGTCGGCGTGCAGAGAAGGCTCGCGGATGGCCCTTGCCCGTGTCAAAACATACTGGGCGGAGATGGATGCCACCACTGTCGCGGCGCAGGGTTCGGCTATAGGCCGAGTGGCTGCCGAGCACTATTTTGAAGAAGTTCTTGAGGGCGCTCGTTCGATAGAGGCCCAGTGCTCGAAGAATGTTATGTTTGAGTGACATGTATTCTCATTGTAAAAACAACTTTTTATTGAACTTATCAAGGTTGTATTTATACTTTTGCCCGAAAGTATGGTGATGCCTCCTGTGCGGCCGTTTATGTATACATGTATATAGCCTGAAAGATTGCAGTCGTCGGCTTCAGCCCCCACACGTATAATGCGGGGGTGTTCGCAGAAGGCACGTATTCACACTTAATCCAACGTCTTGGTCCTATTAAGGAGGTGATAGTGCATCGAACTAGGCAATCGGACTATAATGCTTTAACACTTTCACTTAGCTAGAGGAGTTTGACAGTGGGGCTACTATATAGCCCCTGGTGGCTCCGCACTCGTCCGGATTCGGGGTGCGTACATGCCTGGCCGGGAAATGGCACTTCATTAATGCGGAGGAATCCCGAAGATTCCAATAGGTCATCGAGTGGTTGACCAGTCTCACGCTATATCAGGACAGTCAGTTTTCGGCTTTCCCTACTGAGGTGCTCGTCCGGATGAACCGTGGCACAATCGCAGTAGTTCTCCTGGTGCCGCCTTAGCCGATAGAGTGGAACGTAAGGCAGCAAAACACAGGAGCCGGGCAAACCCCACATTTGACCAAAGACATGATTCGGAGCTGATGCATATAAGGCCAAACTCGCGATGCCGAACACTCCCTAAGGTAATCGGTCTTTATGGTGTAAACCGGGTCTAAACGGTACCCTTTGTAATAAGCCCCTGGTGTCCAGGTATGTGCATTATTCTGGCGTGGCCACATGCCAATACGTCAGCATCCTTCTTGATTGTACTGAGAATCCGAGGGATGTACATCAACAAGAGACAGTAAAAAAGGTTTACGTAGGGTCTTAATCTATAAAGAATCCTTGGAACGGGTCCCTGCTGCACGTCTGCGCCTATGTCTCCGTTGTGCCGTATCCTGGACGGGTGTAGCATGATGGTCATCTAAAAAAGAGAGGAACTCAATTGAAAAGTTGTCGTGTAAAAGTTAAGTTATACTAAATAAACAATATATAGTTCAAAATGAGTAAAGGTGAGCCTTATTGCCACTTGTGCGCGCGCGTTGAGCCCCTTGTATTATAATAGGGGTATAGCCATCAAACCTGTATCAATTATATATAGTTGTACCGGACTCGTCCAACCGTGTCCGTGGTCTTAACGACCTGTCAGATACTTTAGTTGGTGAGGCCGTTTACTGTGCGGCTGCCAAGGCAGCCGCACTGTCTTCGGCGTGCAAGGAGCGCTCAATATTTCCATTTACTTTGATGATGCCGCGTGGACCGGGAATCTTAAGCGTGAGGGAAGCATAATGAGGTATTGCGTTAAAGCGAGCAAAATCCTCGTGTCCGAGCAGTGCTTGATAGCCACTTTGGAACGGAGCGATGTGGAAGGTTAAATTTTTGCTGCGGAAGTTATCAGTGAAGCCGAATATAACCTCTAGTAGTAGGGAGCCCCTGCAATGGGCCCCTGGGCCTGGCATTACTCCTTTAAAGGTAGCATTGCTGGGGCAAATTTTTGTTGGGTCTATCCCCATTTTGCGGACTGTGTCCTGATATATCAGATTTAAACTGCTGCCGCCGTCCATCAGGACTCGTGTGAAGTGGTATCCATCAATTATTGGATCTAATACCAAGGCAGCCCATCCTGCACGCCGGATACTTGTCGAGTAATCCCGATGGTTGAAGGTGATCGGTTGGGACGACCAGTGGCGGAGCTCTGTGGTGATAGGCCCTCGGGCATGTCTTTCTAGGGGTGCCGCTTTGTTTTCCCCTTTATCACGTGTAACACGTTGACTGTTTTTACTTCTAGTGGGAATTTCTTCTGTTCCCATGTGCTTTGCTTGCGAGGCTCGTCCTCGTCTTCGCTTGGTGTATCCTTCCCCTTGTGTTCGGCGTTGAGCTTGTCGGACTGCTTGAAGACCCAACATTCTCTGTGGGTATGATTTGCAGGTTTACCAGGGGTGCTTTGGATCTGACATATTTGGTCCAGAATTTTGTTTAGGCTGGACAGTTCTCCTATGTTGCCTTTGGAGGGCGGCTTTTGCTGACCTGGCCGAGAGCTTCTGAATCCGGCGTTTACCGCCATGCTCTTCGGGTTGTCTTCTTTATTCGGGTGCTTATTTTTGTTGCGTCGTGATTTCCCGTCTCCATCCCTGACTTCGGATGTACTTGGGTCGCTGGTGCTGCATCTGGCTAACCAGCTGTCCTCGCCCGCGCAAAAGCGGGTCATGAGGCTTGTTAATGCTGCCATTGTTCTCGGCTTTTCTTGGCTGAGGTGTCTGGCAAGCCATTTGTCTCTAACGCTATGCTTGAAAGCTGCTAATGCTTCGGCGTCCGGATAGTCGACTATTTGATTCTTTTTGGTTAGGAACCTGTTCCAAAGCTTTCGGGCTAACTCACTGGGTTGTTGTCTGCATCCGGTGGTCGGACATATGTCCCTTGAAAATTTGCCCGAAAGGCGTCTTCGAGCTCTTCCCAGCTTCCGACGGAGTTTTTGGGGAGGCTTTTAAGCCAGTGCCGAGCTGGCCCTTTGATCTTGAGGGGTAAGTACTTGACAGCGTGGAGATCATCTCCTCGAGCCATATGTATATGGAGGATATAGTCCTCAATCCAAACCCCAGGGTCTGTTGTTCCGTCGTACACCTCTATATTTACAGGTTTGAATCCCTCTGGAAATTCGTGGTCCAGCACCTCATCGGTCAAACATAGGGGGTGTGCGGCACCCCTGTATTTGGGTGTGCTGTGGTGTTCGGATGTTTGTTGTGTTGCATTGTATGTTGGAGCGCGCTTGCGTGGTCCATAGATGGATCTGGTTGCGTCGTACTTTTGATGCGAGCCCTTACGCGGATCGCGTACTGGTTTATGTGCGGCATCGTTTGCCACTTTATGTTGGCTATGAGGTCGTCTATTCGACCGGATGGCCGTTTTATTTCTTAATTACGGAGGATCTAAGGCCTCCTCATCGAATTCAGGTAGCAACTTTCGCTTCGGATAGCTCTTGGTATGGTGATTACTGTCGTACTTCGCTGCAGTGTTGAGTACTTCACTCCATTTGATTTTGAGTGTGTCTTGTGCAGCCTTGAGCCTTTGCTTCTGTTTTTTCAGACTCCTCCCAGTGGCAACCAGCCTTTGATGGGCATTCTGTTGCTCCGGGTGCCTGTCCAGTGTGATGTCGACCGGACTGTTATCTTCGACGGGGTTGGGTTGTTCGGCTTGATTTTCCGTGTTGCTGTGGTCGGGCAGTGGTTCACCCTGCTCTAACGCTGGGTCTATATGATCGGTGTTTCTGCCGAGGCGGGATTTGGAGCAGCGTTTATGCCGCCGCTTTGGCTGCTTCTCGAGGGAACAACCCTTTGCTGCGTCCTTCCGTTCCTTGTCGTTGTTTTCTTTGGGTGTGTCCACCATGTATACGTCATATGATGAGGTGGCTGTCTGGTGCCCTGTGGGCAGTGGTTCCTCTTCGCCTCCCGCATCGTCGTCCATACCGTCGATGTCTTCGAAGTCGAAGTCGAGCATGTCGGTTGAGTCATCGACAGTGGCTACTAAGTGGGTGGTGGGTGGGTGGCAAATTTCTTTGTTATCCGCGTCCCAATCCTGCCGGACGTAGTTTGGCCAGGACTCTCCTGACAAGGAGAGAGACCTTAACGAGTTTAGTATGTCACCAAAGGGCGAGTGCAGAAAAATATCCGCGGAGGTAAACTCCATGATCGGCGCCCAATCGGATTCGACAGGAACGGGCGCAGGCGGTTCGGAGTCTGTGGCCGAAGAAGGATCCGGCAGTTTGGCAACACGGCTCTCGTGAAGGGTAAGGTCGATATTCGGCTCGATCACCGTAGAGGATACGGCCTCCGTGGCGGGGTCTATCCACCCGTCCATGGATGGCGCAACTAGCTCCGAATTGAGGGTCGGAGTGGCTGCCGGTGTGATTTCTTGAACACTGTTTGATGGTAGAGCTAAATCGTACTCATCGTGGCCGCGTGGCGCACAAGGCAGGGGCTCAAATCCGTTGAAGATCAAGTCTCCGCGGATATCGGCCGTGTAGTTTAAGCTTCCAAACCTGACCTGGTGGCCAGGGGCGTAACTTTCGATCAGCTCCAGATGGCCAAGCGAGTTGGCCCACAGTGCGAAGCCGCCGAACACAAAGATCTGTCCGGGGAGAAAAGTCTCACCCTGGACTACATCGCCATTGATGATCGTAGGAGCCATCAAGCCTAATGGCGACGACACAGAGGAACTCTCAATGAAAGCACCAATGTCGGTGTCAAAAACAGGTGGATCTCGGGTAGGGGGTCCCGAACTGTGCGTCTAAGGCGGATGGTAAAAGGAGGCAGGGGACACAATGTTTTACCCAGGTTCGGGCCCTCTTGATGAAGGTAAAACCCTACGTCCTGATTGATTTATTCTTGATGATATGAGTATTACAAGAGTTGATCTACCACGAGATCGGAGAGGCTAAACCCTAGAAGCTAGCCTATGGTATGATTGTATGTTGTCCTACGGACTAAACCCCTCCGGTTTATATAGACACCGGAGGGGGCTAGGGTTACATAAGGTCGGTTACAAGGGAGGAGATATCCATACCGTACTGCCTAGCTTGCCTTCCACGCCAAGTAGAGTCCTATCCAGACACGAGACGAAGTCTTCAATCTTGTATCTTCATAGTCCAACAGTCCGGCCAAAGGATATAGTCCGGCTATCCGGAGACCCCCTAATACAGGACTCCCTCACTCGCGCTCATCGCCTCCATGGGTCTAGCATAGCTTCTAGTCAACTGATCTTGTGATTCGAGTGATCACTCAGCCCTTGGTTAGCGTGCGTAGGTGCATAGGATTTTGTACTACTCCTCGGCCCTCTACTGCACCTCCCTTTGGTTGTATGATAGGTGGGCCAGCCACCCCCTGGGGCCACGTGTCATTCACCCAAAGCCAGTTGCCGTAAGTCAATGAAGCTGCGTCCCCCTCCGTGCCGGTGCAGTATAGTCATCTCACCGGACCTCTAGTTGGGGCCAAACGAGAGAAGTTTGATGTTTACTGGTTTATTGGTCCCTTTGCATTTTGCGCCAAGTTTTGACCTTTGATTTAACTAATAAAATGTTAATGCATGTAAACAAAAATGTTGTGTAAGTCACCTTATGAAAACCAAATAATCCCAAAATACTTAGGCACGGTGCATTAACTCCTTCCTTGTTTCTTATTTCGTGACATATCAACCAATGAGAGATGTGGGCTGTGCATGCTTTCAATGACTTGAGACTACCAAACATGACATGCAGTGTTTAGTTCATTGCATGTAATCCTATTAGTACTCTAGTTAGGAGTAGAAACAAAACATTAAGTTCTCTCGTGGATAGGAATAAAACACCATGTATTTATTTACAGAGGGAGTAGTACATTTTTGGTGACATGCATTACTAGATATTGCTAGTCAAATACTAAAATCAAGATGGACGTGGTAGTACTCCTAAATCCAAACGGTGGTGCTACTAGTACTAGTAGTAGTACTACCAATGTAGTAGTAGGAGTACTAGCACTGTACTACCCATTGGTCAAATTATTACGTGCTGCTCCTCTGACAAGACCCTGCGCCGGAGATGACACCTGAGTATAGGTGCCGTGTTCGGCATACCATAGTCAGCCTCACCGTCTGCAGACACTATCATTATGGCTGTAGAGCTAGCCTGCTTACAACTAGCCCTGTTCGACATAATTTCCCGTGCGTAGATGCGCGTGCATTGCACGGAACACCAAGATTGGGGGTGGACGGCTCCGTCAATGGCCATTGCGCCAGATTTCTCCACGGACTTCTACTCCTTGATGTGGTGGGGAGGAGATGAGGCTGATTGTGAGAGACAAGGAGTTGTTTGTAAATAGGGAACAAGTGCGGGCATCTTTTTGCAAAAATGGAGAAGCTTGGTTTGTATGCGTCAGATCTAGATCCGACGGCTATTGATGAAAGATGTGAGGCACAACATCATCACCAACTCAGGACCTGTTTGATTCGCAGGATTTTGAAAACGCAGGAATAGGACACGGCAATATTACAAGTTCCAAACTGATATTACAAATGTTAGGAGTAATGTTGCACCTACGAAGAGGGAATTACTAGGAAGTTTACGTAAGAACTTTCATTACTTTAGGTGGATACAGCATTATCGTACAAACTAAAATCCACCGCCCTGACAATTCACTAATGGGCAAATAAGTTTTTGAGTCTCTGGCCACTTGATGTTTCAAAAACAAATTCAGCTTCTGTGGATAAATGAGCTCCACCGTGTACCCGCGCGGGTGTGGCTGGGCACGAAGCGTGAGTACGTGCACGGTGCACCTATTCTCTTCTTGTATACGTACACCACCTATGTGGGGTTATGTGAGAGAGATACAAACCTAGAGAGATATAGTGTGTGGGTTCTTGAGAGTTTTTTTTGTGGGGGGGGGGGTCAATCAAAAAATTTAACATATGCAATGTGTGTGAAATAGAGTCCTGGATATAACATATATATAGAGGGGGCGATCCACGAGAAGAGAGTGGAGGTATCATCGGCTTGAGGTGTCCATAGAATCTAAGAGAGGGATGATGTGTGTGTGTGCGCGCGCGATCGATAAAGAGTGCCATCGAATTTGTGTGTGCCCACGTCAAAGATATAGAGTGGCTGGCCTACTGGAACGTGAGATGGGACATGTGCAGTTTGTCTCTGTGGCATGGATACCTACCTGCAGCGTTCGACTATCGGTGTGTGGTGGGGGAAGAGGGAGGCCCAATTAACTATAGAGGTATAATGGCTGGTATATGTGTGGAGGAGGAGAGAGGCCTACCTCATGTATTAAGGAGATCGATCTGCCTCATGTATTAAGGGAGATCAATCGGCATCCATGCATATGTGCAGGAGATGAATAAGGTTGGGAGAGAGACAGAGCTAGAGTGTTGGACGGGGTGGTAGTGGAGTTGCTTCTAACAAATGGTGGGATAGGCTTGCTAGACAAACGGAGAGCATGCCCGCAATATCTATAAGAGAGGAGATGGCTGCTTGTTGTCTGTGCACGTGCGTGTGAGAGACGGGTCAGGAGGCATGCACGAATGACGAGGGGGGACGATGTGGCTGTGGTAAGCAGACATAACTACATAGGAAGATCAATCGCCCTTTGTAAGAGAAAGGAGAGACATAACTTGTGAGGTACGCCGATCGATGGGAGGTAGTTAAAGTCGATCTAGGTATATGTTGGGAGATCGATTGGTATACATGCATGTGTGTGTTAGAAGCAAATGAGGCACGAGGAGAAGGATAGAGAGAGAGGGATGCATGTAGGAGGTGGTACGAGAGGCATACTATATCGAGGGGGACGAGTATGCGAGTACGAGAACGATGAAAAGAGTGGTGGGAGTGAGGCATGGACGGTGACAAGAGAAGAGGGGAAGCTTGTGTTTGTGCTAGGCACACCTGGCTAGAGAGGCATATGGATCGATGTGTTCCGTAAAGAAGGAGCTGGGGGGCCTACACACACCGTGGGTGAACGACCTAAAGTGAAAAAACGAATTTGCGCGATGGAGCTAGAGAATGCCGAGGGAGAGTGAGAGGGATGCGGGCGTGTGCATGCACAAGAGAAAGTTAGTGCTAGCTACAAAGATAAGAGGGTTGTGTGGGTGTAAAAGACGAATAGAGATCATATATACTTCATTATAAAAAGTGAATTCAGATATTTGAAGAATTTATCATAGTGTTTCAAACCGACGGATGTGTCAATATATATAACGGTGATACACATGGTGTGGTTATGAACATGGTATACTACATTTAATATATTTTATCTCTACTCTTATAAAAAACGGAGTTGTTGATGATGGTGTGCCTGCCATCCTGCATTATAGGCCGTCTGATTTATATCTGGCGGATAGCAAGGAAACTATGATGGTTGAAGTTGGCAACAATCATGATTGTAGACTCTTATTGTAATAGAGAAACGAATTCAAATTTAGTTCGAATTGCAGCGGTAGTATGGACATTTGGAATGCACTAAAATGTTGGTATGAGTAGGTTACATGCATTATACAGCAAGCGAAAAAATTTAATCGGACATAACATGGATTCATACTCCCTCCTTCCATCTATATAGGGCGTAATGAGATTTTTAAGACCGCCTTTGACTATTGACAAGATTAATAGTACATGACATGCACAATGTGAAAATTATATCATTGAAAGAACCTTTCACAGACGAATTTAACAGTGTGCTTTGTGTAAGTTGCATGTCATATATCATTGCTCTAATATTTGGTCAAAGTTAGCATCGAAAAACGAATTAGGCCCTATATAGATGGAAGGAGGGAGTAGCTTTGAATAGCATTTGTATAGTAAAACGGGGCAAGACTCTCTATTTGTGTGGTGTGAATAGTTTTATTTTTTTCGTTTTCTCTTTGGTTGAGGGAAGTGCGAATTGATTTGGTACGTACAAGTACAATATTACTACATGTTAGGCTTGTCCCTAAAATTCAACCCACGTCTTGTTATATCCCGAAAATTCAGATATCGTGCTCCCAAAACTTGCGCCTTCACAACCCGTGCCTTGCTATCCCGAAATTACAACGCGCGCGAAAACTCCCTCCAGCTGCCAAATCCCGACACGCGAAATCCCCCTTCTAACCCTGAGCCGAAAGGGCCGCTAGTTCAAATCGGTGGGGGGTACTTTTGTAACACACCCTACATTTTGGACAAGTGTGTTCCTAAGTCATGCTTCACCCCCTCCCATCGCCCCCTTTTCGCCATTCGAAATCCCAGGCTGCCATAACCTCTCTGCTCCAGCCGCGAAACCCCACCCTCCTACGTCCGCCACATCATGCTGCCCAGCCGGAGCCTCTTCCCCGATGACGTCTCCCACCACAACAGCTCTTCGCCCCTCGTCCACCTCCCCAGATGAGGATCCGTTGTCCATCTCGCCGTCCCGCCGGTTCAGCCGCCTCGTCCTCCACCTCCAAGGAGCTGCTCCGACGATCGCCTCGTCTATCGCGGGTGCTCCATCCCCACAGCGCCGCCTTAACCTGCTCCACCGGAACCGCAGCATCCTCACTGACTCCTCGGACGAAGACGAGGCCTACTCGGCGCCACCAAAGAGGTTGTACACTCATCGCATCGCACCTTCTCCTTAACTCGACCTCCTGGCGCCGACAGTGCTCCATCCCGCACCCCCATGGAGCGGCTACCTTGAAGCCGGCGCCGCGGGCGACATCTCCACGACGGCTCTCCCCCAGTGCGAGGCCCCTTCAGCGGCGGCGTCCATACCAGCCGGATCTGCTGCTACTGCTCCGCCTCTTGCTCGATCGCTCGCTCGCCCAGCTGTTGCTGCTGCTCTGCCCCTCGCTCGTGCTGCTGCTCTGCTCCGATTAAGACACACTTCAGTCGACTGAATCGACTTTTGGGTCAGTCGATTTTCAGGGGTTGGGGGGCTCGCCGGAGTTAAGGAAGAACCACCTGCAGCGGGGACGGGGGCTCACTAGAGAGGTACCCCACTATCTATCTTAGGGTTCAGGGTGGTGGCGGGGGCCTAGAGGGTTGGCCGGGGCGGCGGTGGCGAGTTGTTTCGGGGCGGCGAGGCGGCACTGGGGCCGGCGGTTCGGCCTGTGGTGGCTGGCGGCTCAGGGGGGTGCAGGTTAAAGATGAACTGCAGGCCCTCCCTAAACTACATGTCAAGTGCCTCTCTGGTACCATTGCGTTCAGTTTCGACAGTAGCATTCAGATTCCACAGTAAATTTCAGTTTCTATAGTTAAGTTTAGAGTCAACAGTTTTTACCTCATCTGGTGTAGTCAGGTGGTTTTTGGTGATGTTAATTTTACATCCATTTTACATCATCTATTAGAGATGCTATTAGAATCCCACTTGAGATTGACGATGTCTGTCTTGTGCTGCTTCAGCCTTGATGTCTTACGACTCACCGGAGCTGCTCCAACGACAGAACGATCCATCACAACAGAGCAGTGCCCTGGACGCTGTCTACAGATTCCTCAGATCTTCCTCCACACCTCCGACAGCCACCTCTGCCTCAACTGCTTCAGCGACCAACCCAATGATGCTGAGGTCGACACGGCTATGGCAAAGAGGTTGTACACTTGTTGCATCACTTATTACTATACATTCACGTCGATCCATTAGGGCTATTTTGGTTCAACGGAAAAACATCGATCCAGTAGTTGTTACCATCACTCTAAATTTCTGCATGCTCTCCTTACATAATCTCACCATATTTTTTTCGTATGCATGTCAGATATTGTAGACAGTCATGCTGAACATGTAGAGAAAAAGAGAAGAGTTTTGTGCGGAAATACAATGTCATGCAGACATCACTCCATGGTGGGTTCAATGGCAAACCCTCCCCACCCCTCTCCAGATTGTAATCCAGAGGAAGATATCTGTTTTGAGGCGGATTCGGACGCCGCTGACCACTCCTATTTACCCCCCAAGGTGTTTGCTCTACCTTGGCATGATGATGTTAGTCAAATCATGCATATGTTGCCTTGCAGTGCCTACTTTTGACATCATATATGTCATCTGCTTAGTTTAGACATGTTCTGTAATGCCACCTGTTTAGTTTCTATATCATATGTGGGAATTATGCAGTCTCATGTCTTTTAGCTAGCCATAATATGTGTGAAATGTGCAATGCCATCCTGTTTAACCAGGCATCGTATATTTGAATGATATCTTGCCCATCCTTTTCTTCATTACATTTCCATTTGTCGACAATGTTTGTACATTAAACTACTCTTCCTGTGAATCAGCCATTTGGGTGGGAGATGGAAAAATCTAGAGTGAAAACAAGGCCTCCAGAGCAGACAGTGCTACCTGTCGAAGCAGATCTCTTGTTGGGTCCCGATAGCTCCTCAAAGATGGATTCAGAGACAGATGACCAGTCCTATCCCCCCACTGAGGTGTATGCTCTAACTTGGCACGGTTATACTGCTCATATCATGCATATGGTGTCTTGCATTGCATAGTTTAGACATCATATACACAATATTCAACACCATGTTCTTAGTTCAGACATCATATCGAATGCCCTATGTTTAGCATATAAATCACATATGTGAATTAAATGATGCGATCCTGATTACTTAGATAACATGTAGGTGAATTATGTCATGCGATCATATTTAGTTATTCATCATATCTTTGAATTATGTTATGCTATGCTATCTAGTTTAGATAGACATCATATACGTGAAATTATGTCATGCTATCTGTTTTAGTTAAACAATATACATGTCAACTATTTCATGCCCTCTTTTTTCCACACTATCTATTGCATCTGTCTCTCATACAATGTCTGTACATTCAACTATGTTTCCTGTTTATCAACCATTTGAATTGGAGAAGGTGATGCTAGTATCTAGCAGACTAAAAACACGGTCTTCAAATAAAACAGTGCTACCTCTTGATGGAGATAGCACCCCGGTTGTACATGCACAAGAACCAGCCCTACCACACATAACCCAAACTCTCACAGATTGTACCCCTACTACGATGGACAGAGAACCAGCTTCACCCAATCTAACCCCAACCCTAGCCGATAGTAACCCAGTTCCTGTTGACACGGCACCATCTCCACCATAGAGCTCCCAAACAAGAGCAGTTAGTAAGGCAGCTCCAGTGCCCAAAGGGCCAGTACTATCACGGCGAACCCCAACTCCACCAGTTAGTATGCCTATTCCTGTGGAGGAAGCACAACCAGCTAGTCGTAGTTTAGCATCTATCGCATTTGATGTTGTTAAATCGTATGTGCGTATCTTCCCATCTTGGAAATATTATACTGAAGATGAAGGAAAATGCCAGTTGCAGGTGTTTGTCCGGGAGTTATGTGTAAGTAATGTTATTCATGGCAATTACTTTGCTTCGTCCCATACATCCTACCTCCATGATGGTTATAATACAGCAAATTTTCCCATTTTTCTCTATAAAGAAGGACCGATTTGGAAACTTGGGATGAGGCAACCTGTGCTAATACCTCTGCTATCTTCAAGAATGCTTGGTGGCAGTATCAGAATTACCTGAAGAAAATGTACTCCACCGGCAAAGAAACTCATCAAATTCCCTTACGTTCTACTGAGACACATTTACTAGACAATGACTGGGAACGCCTTGTTCTGTACTGGTCCCAAACCAAGAATGTGGTAAGGTCTATGAGCTCATTTTCTATTTTTAAGTATTATATTCTTGCGTCTTACTGTACTCTGTTCATGTAGAACAAGTGCCTAAACCTGAAGAACAACTGTTCTAATTTAAGATTCCATTGCTACCATAGGACATAGATATATGTTTGTTTGATGCTTTTATTATGTACTAGTACTTGGCAATAGAAGACTTGGTAGTTTAATCCTGTCCACCTTACTAATGAACTGGTTCACCGAAATGAGTTTCATATACTAGTACATGCTAAACTTGTTATGTGTCTGCTTGTTTCCTCTTTCAGAATGCTGACAGAATATTGGGGAAGAGTGCCTTATTAAGCAACGGTAAAGGAAGTAATGCAGATAAGGTTCAGGATAGTGACACATCCTGTCTTGGTTTAGTGTTGGAGTTACTGGCCACTACCGCTTGCACAAGCTATTCAAACTCACTGTCTGAATCAGTTCGGTTTCTTCAGTCTCAACGACAAGCTGAAAGACATCATTCAGCTGTGCTGCGACAAGAAGCGGAAGGACTGCGGAAGTCCCTGGAGCATTCAGATGCATACTTTCTGGTGCAACAACAAGCGTTGGAGGATTTTAGCGCCAAATAGGACAAAGCTAATCAGCTTGCTAAGCTAATTGCCAGCATGGTGGATACCCAGGATAACGTTTCTTGAGCTCTTCTGAAGTTGTTTCAGTTATGCTCTTGTTTTGCTGCCGCGTTTATTTGCACTGGTGGCCAATTTTGACGGCCAGTGTATATGATATGCTGCTTTGTTCCCTATATTTGCACTGGTGGCGAACTTTGATGCCCAGTGGATGTAATATGTGTAATAGCCGTGATAGCCTAGCGTTAGTTGCTTGCTTATTTATTTCCTTGTTGTCTTGTTTATTTGTTTGCTTGTAGTCATTGCAGTTCTTTTTCCGCAGTTAACTAGTGGCTGCAATAACCTATTTTTTAAAACTAGGCCACAATAACCATGGGCTAATATTTATTGTAGTGACACTGGGCCTCCTACGGGCCGTAGAAATAGTGGGCCTTCTACGGGCCGTAGAAACAGTAGGCCTTCTACGGGCCGTAGAAACAATGGGGCTTCTATGGGCCGTATCATCAATGGGCCTTATACGGGCCATATGATCGATTGGCCAAACATGGGCCAATAACATGCCACATTATGGCCGTAAACGGGCTAGAGTTGGAATCGTCCGTTCATGGGCCGACAGTAACGGGCCATCGTTAATAGGCCGTATTTGATGACGCTATGAAAACGACCCAACGTATTAACGGACCACAAACGGGCCGACTGTAACCACGGGCTGAATTTGGCCCACAAGCAGAAAATGACAGTAACGGGCCGTAAGTAAACGAATGCTGGAAATGAGCGTAAGAATAAATGGGCTCTGAGAAGGCCGAAAGATAACATGGGCTGGAAATGGCCCATCGGAATAACGGGCCGTTAATGGGTATAAAGTGATACACTCCTCATTACGGGCCAGTTTTACCACGGGCCGTTAATGGGTGTAAAGTGATACGTTGTTCATTACGGGCCAGTTTCACCACGGGCCGTTAATAGGCCAAGAGTTACATAGGGCCTCATATGGGCCGAAAGACGTCATGGGCCATACATGGGCCAGAAGTGAAAACGGGCTGGAATCATATTGGATGGCCCAGATGACGCTACTGGGCCTAATTCGGATAGGGCGTAATGGGCCTTGGGTTAGCGGGCTGTAAATGGGCTATATGTGAACAGGCTGTTAACAGGCTTTCCATGGGCCGGCCCGCCACCTTTTGACCAAGTCAAACGGGCCGGCCTTTTCACAGGAATGGGCCTCTGTTGGGCCATGCCATGTGTCGACGTATCATAGGCGCCTATCTGACCCACTGACGAGCTGGCACGTGTTTCGTCCGGCCAATAAGAATTTTACACGTGGAAATTTCCCATTGGTCAGGGCTGTTAACGGGTTATCGGATCCAAAACCCGACCCGATAGCTTAACGGCGTTCCGTTACGGTGGATGCCACGTGTCGGTCACCCTTGACGAAAGCACTTCTGTGATGCGCGATTTATTGTCATGGAAGTGGACACTTCTGTGATGATAATTTTGGTAATGTCATGGAACACTTCTATGACAGCACAGGTATGACTATCTTGATTCTGTCATAAATTTGTCATGGATGTACATGCATGACAAAAAACACGACCTACTGTGACAAACACGTATCATCATGAAAGTGTATTTTTTTGTAGTGTATTGAGTACTTCACCACAGGATGCCAAGAAGGTACCCTCCTCAAGCATAAGCTCCACCAGTCGGCAGGTGGCGACAATCGAAGACCAGCAGCCGGAAGGGCAGCCTCCGCCCAAATGCCAGAAGGGTGGCAAGCCCAACTGGTAGCCAGCTTTCTCATATGAGAAGACTTTGGATGGACCCTGCAAATTCCACAGTGGCGCGAAGCCGTCCAACCACACCACTCGGAAGTGCCACTGACTCACCAGGATCGCCAAGGGAGATGGCCTTTTGCCTCCCCCACCTGCTGGGCAGCCGCCTCCTCCTCTGCCCCAGCAGCCGGCGGTCAGACCAGTCGGCGTGATACAAGACGAGTACCCAGAAGAGCATGGAGCCTATGTCGTATTCACCAGCATGGCCGATGATCGACGCAGCCGGCGGCTGCAGCAGCAGGAGGTGAATGCAGTAGCATCTGACACACCGGAGTTCATGCATTGGTCTGAGAAGCCCATCAGCTGGAGCAGAGCCGACCACCCGGAAGTAATGCCCAAACCCGGCTCCTACGCCTTGGTTTTGGACGCCACCTTTGCCACAGACAAACAAGCTGCTCGCTTCTCCAGAGTCCTGATAGACGGAGGCAGCAGCATCAACATCCTGCACAAGGATACCATGGAGAAATTAGGAATCAGACAGATGCAGCTTCAGTCCAACCGGTCAGTGTTCTATGGCATAGTTCCTGGCCTTTCCTGCTCACCAATCGGCAAGATCTTGATTGACGTCCTCTTCGGAGACAAAGATCATTTCCGCCGAGAGTCAATTTGGTTTGAAGTGGTGGACCAGGAAAGCCCGTACCATGCGCTACTTGGCCGGCCTGCCCTGGCTAGGTTCATGGCTGTCCCCCACTATGCCTACCTCAAGATGAAGATGCCGAGTTCCAAAGGGATTCTGACCATAACTGGTGACTACAAGAAGTCGTCCGCCTGCGCATCAGAGAGCAGTCGGCTGGCCGAGTCCCTCGTGATCGCAGCTGAGAAGTGGCTACATGACCGGGTTGTGGCGATGGCAAGAAAATAGCCAAGGATGTCGCCCGATCCCAGGGAGTCAGAAGCTGAGGGCTCGTTCAAGCCGGCCAAAGAAACAAAGAGGATACCTTTGGACCCGGAACACCCAGAGAGGTACGTTGTCGTAGGCGCCAACCTCGACAGCAAATACGAAGGCGAGCTCGTCGATTTCCTCCATGAGAATCGGGACATCTTCGCATGGTCCCCCAAAGACATGCCAGGTGTCCTGACGGATTTTGCCGAGAACAAATTGCATGTCCGGTCTGATGCCAAGCCAGTCAGGCAGCCTTTGCGCTGCCTGTCAGAAGAGAAGAGAAGAGTTGTTGGAGAAGAGATGGCCCGGCTGCTTGCGGCCGGCTTCATCATGGAAGTGTCCTTTCCAGAATGGCTAGCCAACCCGGTCCTAGTACTGAAGAAGAACAAGCAATGGCGAATGTGTATTGACTACACTAGCCTCAACAAAGCATGCCCCAAGGACCCGTTCACTTTGCCAAGGATCGACCAAGTGATAGACTCCACAGCCGGATGCGAGCTGTTGAGTTTCTTGGATGCATATTCGGGGTATCAGCAGATCAAGTTGAACCCAGCCGATAGGCTGAAGACCGCCTTCATCACGCCATTTGGAGCCTTCTGCTACCTGACCATGATGCTCGGCTTGAGGAACGCCGGCGCCACCTTCCAACGTTGCATGCAGAAGTGCCTCCTCAAGCAACTCGGCAGAAATGCTCATGTTTACGTGGACGATGTGGTAATGAAGACGGACAAGCGTGGAACACTGCTAGAAGACCTCAAGGAGACCTTTGAGAACTTGCGCCGATTTCAGATCACGCTCAATCCGAAGAAATGCGTTTTCGGAGTACCAGCCGGCCAGCTCCTTGGTTTCCTGGTCTCCGAATGCAGCATAGAGTGCAACCCTATGAAGATCAAGGCTATTGAGAGGATGGAGGTACCCAGCCGACTGCTGGACATACAGAAGTTCACCGGCTGTTTGGCATCCATCAGCCGATTCATCAGTCAGCTGGGCGAGAAGGCTCTCCCCCTGTACCAACTCATGAAGAAGACCACTTTTTTCGAGTGGAACCACAAGGCGGACGAAGCTTTTCTCCAACTAAAGAAGATGCTGACTACTCCACCTGCCCTGGCGGCTCCGACTCCTAAGGAACCCATGCTCCTCTACATCGCTACCACCAGCCGAGTAGTCAACACAGTCATCGTGGTAGAGCGCAAGGAGGAAGGCAAGGCGCTACCAGTCCAGAGACAGGTATATTATTTAAGTGAAGTACTGTCGATCTCCAAGCAAAACTACCCCCACTACCAGAAGATGTGCAATGGCGTGCACTTTGCCGCCAAGAAATTAAATCCTTACTTCCAAGAACATCCAATCATTGTGGTCTGCACGGCTCCACTAGCCGAGATCATCGGCAGCCGGGATGCTTCGGGCCGAGTGGCCAAATGGGCCATAGATTTGGCCCCCTACACCATCTACTACCAGCCTCGTACCGCGATCAAATCACAACCACTGGCCGACTTCCTCGTCGACTGGGCCGAAACCCAGTATCTGCCGCCAGTGCCCGACTCCACCCATTGGTGAATGCATTTCGATGGCTCCAAGATGCACACTGGCTTGGGAGCCGGCATTGTCCTCACCTCTCCCAAGGGCGACAAGCTCAAATATGTGCTGCAAATCCATTTTGCCGCCTCCAACAACATCGTCGAATACGAGGCACTCATTCACGGGCTCCGGCTAGCCAAAGAGCTCGGCATTCGCCGCATCCTGTGCTATGGTGACTCCGACTTGGTGGTCCAGCAGTCGTCAGGTGATTGGGACGCCAAAGACGCAAATGTGACGAGCTACCGCTTCCTCGTATAGCAACTCAGTGGATATTTTTAGGGGTGTGAGTTTCTCCATGTACCAAGAAACGGCAACGACCAAGCAGATGCCCTGGCGTGAATCGGCTCCACCCGTCAAGCGATACCGTCCGGCGTCGCCCTCCAGCACCTCCTCAAGCCATCTGTCAAGCCATCACCAGAGTCAGACTCTATCTTCGTACCGGCTCCTCCTAAAGTAGTCAGATCCGACTCAAGAGCCCCCGCAGACGGCGCTAGCATTCCGGTAGCCGGCGCGGGGATCTTGGCAGTCGCACCCAGCCCGGGGATTGCGGTGGTCGGCCCGGGGACTGCGCCAATCCGCCCCGGGACTTCATCGACACAGCAAGTGGCTGCCGACTCCAACCCGCCACCTCCCGGACCAGCCGCCCTCGTCCAAGTCGTAGTCTTGACAGTTGCAGAAATTGCAGCACCTTCATGGGCCCAGCCCATCCTCAAATTCCTGGTGAACAAAGAGCTGCCAACTGATGAGATCTCGGCTCGGCAAGTGCAACGCCGGGCGGCAGCATATACCATAGTCAACAGAGAACTCGTAAGGCGCAGTATCACTAGTGTCTACCAGCGCTGCGTGGAGCCGGAGCAAGGCCAAGCAATTCTCAAGGACATCCATCAAGGCGAGTGTGGCCACCACGCGGCTTCAAGAGTACTCGTCGCCAAAGCCTTCCGCCATGGTTTCTTCTGGCCGACTGCTCTTGAAAACGCCAAGGCCTTGGTCCAAAAATGCAAGGGGTGCCAGAAGTTCCGCTTCAAGCCACATCAGCCAGCTTCTGCACTCAAGACTATTCCCAATGCCTGGCCCTTTGCTGTTTGGGGCCTGGACATGGTAGGACCATTCAAGACGGCACGAGGCGGTTTGACTCACTTGTCGCAGTGGACAAGTTCACCAAGTGGATAGAAGCAAAACCAATCAAGAAGTTGAATGGTCCGACTACTGTGACCTTCATCTCCGACATCACAACTCGGTATGACACACCGCACAGCATCATCACCGACAACGGCACAAACTTTGCCAAAGGTGCCTTGGCCGTTTCTGCGCGACAGAGGGCATCCGACTGGACTTAGCGTCCGTTGCCCATCCGCAATCCAACGGACAGGTAGAGCGAGCAAACGGCCTAATCCGGTCCGGCATCAAGCCTCGGCTGGTCGAGCCTCTGGAGCGCCCAGTAGGCTGCTGGCTTGACGAGTTGCCAGCCGTCCTCTGGAGTCTGCGCACGACTCCAAACAAGTCAACCGGCTTCACACCCTTCTTCCTCGTCTACGGTGCCGAAGCCGTCATCCCAACGGACATAGAGTTCGACTCCCCTCGAATCACCATGTACACCAAAGAGGAAGCAGAAGAATCACGCCAAGACGGCGTCGATCTGCTGGAAGAGGGACGGCTATTGGCACTCGGCCGGTCCAGCATCTACCAGCAGAGCCTACGCTGATACTACAACCGGAAGGTCAAGCCGCGATCTTTCCAAGAAGGAGACCTGGTGCTCCGGCTGATTCATCGAACAACCAGCCAGCACAAGCTCTCAGCACCTTGGGAAGGCCCTTTCATCATCAGCAAAGTGTTGGGTAATGACTCCTACTACCTGATCGATGCTCAGAAGCCCCGAGCACGCAAGAGGGACGACTCTGGCAAAGAGACGGAGCGGCCATGGAATGCAAACCTCCTCCGAAGATTTTACAGTTAATGTAGTATGTACCATGCTACCTTTTGTATTAAAGTACGAAGACCTCGAGCCCCTCGAGAAGAGCTCAAGGACTACCCTCTTTTATCGATATGATAAGAGTTATGCCTATGAGTATGTTATTCTTTGTTATACCGCTTGGCATCGGGTTCGACTAGTTGGCCCGGGGACTTGCCGTCTTGAACTATGAAATGACTTCCTGCAGCCGGACAAGTAGTGTGTGGCACTTAAGCTGTCTCCTGTTAGAAGCCGCAGATCGCAGAGCGACTGTCTGGTGAGCAGGAGTAAGGTAGAATGGGTGCCCATATGAAAAATGGCTAAGGACCCAAAGCATATACATAGTTTAAGCCGGCTTCCAGCCTTTTACAACCGACTCTCGAGCAGCCAGCTCGCCGTTTTCTAAATTAACTTGCTAAAAACTCTAAACGGCTAAGTACTTGCCTTCCCAAAGAAGCCGAGTACTTGATCCAGCAGCAGTCCGCAGAGCAGCTGTCCGACTGGCAAGACGACAACCAAGGGAAGGCGGCAAAGGAAAAAGCCAAAGAGCAATAAGCAAGAAGATATAGAACATGGATAAATATTTACATACAAAAGGCCCTTGGCCGAATTCTCAAACAAAAGTTCAAGATACACCCCGTGGATGGAATTGTGCAAAATAACAAGTTCATTGAGACTATTAAGCAGGTAAAAACAAAGATAAAGTGGCAGCTTAGGAAGCCGCAGACGAACTCGGAGGACCGGCTGGTTAGTCTCCGCTTGATCACCTCTGGTAGCAGCTGGCTCAGTTGGGCACGGCTCGTTGCTGGAGGCGCGGTCAAGCCGGGGCTGGCCGTCTGCCCCGACCTCTGGCGCCTCCTCCTCGTCTCCTTCCTCCTCCTTGCCTTCTTCTTCGCCACTGGAGTCGATCACCTCCGACGAGTCCTCGCCGTCATCCGGGTTCAGCCCGAACCACTCCGGCGGTGCCTCCTCGCCGTTCTCAGTCCGCTCTGCGACGAAGATGCTGGTGTCTGTGTACTCGGCGATCGACGCGGCGCGCTTGACGAGATCGTCTTCCATGGCCGCCAGCTTCGCTTGAGCTTCCAGCCGGAACATGGCTAGCTGGGCTAGACTCAACCCAGGATACCATGCCTTGGCGAATTCTAAGGCCCGGCGTGCTCCAGCCCGGGCCTAAGAACCATTCCAGGCCTCAAGGCGGCCGGCTGCTACCTCCAGCCAGTCGGCAGTCTGACTGGGGGTGCGCGGTGCTTGCATATCCGGACATAGGGCGGCAATCGCCTGGGCGCCGACACGTTGAAGCCGGCGCAGCATCCGGTGGGCCGGCCGAAGGCGGGCCTCGATGCTCAGGATCTGCTCGCCAAGAGTTTGGGGGGCGTTGGCGGCGATATGTGCGTCGTCCGCCCTCTGCCCTTCATGATCAGCCTCGATGGCTTGATTGGCGACGTCCGAATGGTCGGGGAAGAAGTCTGCCGAGGAAGAAGAATGGAGAGCAAGGTTAAAGATTAGAGGCCGACTCAACTAGCCATCGGCAGCTTAGAAAAGGAAAATGAAGGGAAGCTCACCGTCGACGAGATCTTCGATCGCGTGGAAGCCGGAGACCAGCGTCGTCTTCGTGTCGGTCCAGGAGGAGCGTTCGGACATGAATTCGGCAAGGAGGGCGGCCTCCTTGTCCTCCGCCTCCTTCCGGGCCTTCTGGAGCAGCTCCTTCTGCTCCACCAGCTGCGTAGCCAGTCGGTCGCGCTCCTCCGTCAGCCGGCCGCACTCCTCCTCCTTGACACGCAGCGCGGCGTTGGCCTCACCCAGCTGCTGCTGCAGGGCGGCGTTGGCCTCTGAAGAAGAAGGAGGAGGGGTGTCAGTCGTCAACAAGGAAGAAAGGTCACCGGGGAGATCCGGCCCGACTGCTCAGCAGTCGGCCCGAATCTCGAGGACTACAGCTCGCGGGTGCGCCAGCGCGCGCCCGCAAAGAAGGAAGAGGACTCACCCCGGCTGTCCGACATGTCGGCGGTCCGCTTGGCCAGCTCCTCAACATTGGCGTTGAAGGCGGTCACGCGAAGATTGTGGTAGTCCTGCATCAAAATTCCAGACAAAGTGTTGGTACTTGGAACTCACCGATTAGAGTTCCGAGCCGCCTGCTCAGCAGCCGGCCCAAAACTTGGGGACTACACCCAGTGGGTGCGCTGGCACGCCCCCACAAAGAAAAACAAGAAACAAAAACAAAAAGGAAGGACGCATACCCAGATGGTTGTTCGCGACACCAGATACGCCTTGGTGCATTCCTTGATGGTGTCGCCCTCAGCTCGGAGCTTGGCTTGGACGTCCAAGAGCGCCCGGTTCAACGGGCCCGTCCCACCTCTCCGCACCCACCCAGTGGGCGCGGCACTCGACACCTCGGTGTCCGGGATCGTGGAGCTCGTGGTGCCGGTCTCCAGAGGGCGCGGTGCCGAGGCCGCCTTCGCGAGACGGCAGCGCATCGGCGTGCCGACCTCGAGAGCCAGGCCCGTCGCCACCACGCCTTCAGTTGGCGGCATCGGCGGGTCCGCCTGGCGCGCTTCCGGAGGGCGGCGATGGCGGCACAATTATGTCCGGCGTGGCGGTGTCGTCGGCGTCCCTCTGCATGACCGGGTTCTCGTCACTGACTTCCCCAGTCTGCGCCGTGAACTCCGGTGGTGGCGGCGCAGAGTTCAGGGGGACGACAAACACCGCCGACTGGCGGTGTGCGGCTTCTTCAGCGTGCTTCTTCTCTGAGTCAGCGGCCTCCGCCTTATCGGCTTCCGCCTTCTTCAGGCGGGTGGCTTCCTGCTCCTCGCGCGCATTCCGCTCCGTCGCCTCCCGGAGTTAGGCGGCCAGATTAATCCGCCGGGTGGTGGAGGAGGTCTCCGCCGACTTTACGACGGAGCCGGTGGCTGACTTCTCAAGAGAGAGTGGGGCCCTAAAGTCGAGAAAATAAAGCAAAGGGATTTTAGAAAGAGTCAACGAAGAAATGTGAAGATGCAAAGGGAGGTAGCACTTACGCCGAAATCAGTTGCGGCGTCTTCACCACCTTCTGGAAGCCGTTGGCCTTTGCGGCCGCTTCGTCTCGCTTGGTCGCCGCGGCTGAGCCCTTGGGCTTCTTCGGCCGGCTGCCAAACAGGCTCGTCCCGGCGCTATGCTTCTTGGCGCCGCCTTGAGCGTCCGGCGCGGCGGACGAGCTCGCGCCCGGCTGGCCGGCTCCTGGCTGGTGGCGTGGGGCGACCTCCTCATCATCGTCAGGCCAGTCCTCGAGACTGGCCCCAAGTCTTGGGCCACCCGCTGCGCCGCTTCCTCCCTCGGCGTCGTCCTCTAGGGCTGCCGCCCCCAAGTCGGGGTCGTCAACATCGCTCTCCGCTCGGTCGGGGAGGAATTCGTGGTCCGGCCCCATGGTGCCGGCTGCTGGCTGGAGGAGGGGGTTCTGACCAACGCCAACTGGTAAGATCGGACAAGACGGACTCGGCAGCAAAGAAGTCAGGAGAGTCGAAGAAAAAGAGAAAAGAAAGATGACTCACCAGAGGCGGAGGGGCGGCACGTGAATACGGCTCCTTGTCGAACTGCCACTCTTCTTTGAGGTCGCAGCTCACAAGATAATTCACCATATAGGCTACCTCCTCATGAGGCATCTCCTTGGTGCACATCCGACTCGGGTCCCGGTGCCCGCTCATCTGGCAGATCATGTGGGGGCGACTTTGGAGTGGGAGCACTCGACGTGCCACGAAGGCGGCCAGCAATCCGGCCCGGTCAGGCCCTCCGACTGCGTCAGCACTTGGAGTCGCGCAACGACGCTGGCTCCTGCGGGCGTCAGCATCCTGGCCCGATGCGACCAGTTGTGCTGCCTCCCCGCCGGCGGGCCGGCTACGTAGGCCGGCAGATTGACCCAATCACCCTCCGCTGAGACGTTCTTCACGTAGAAGTACGACTGCTGCCACATCTTCACCGACTTTATCAGCTTGATGGAGGGAAACGGGTTGTCGGCCCCCGACCTCCGCACGGTGATGAACGCGCCGCACTGAGCCAGCACTCCCGCGGCTTGGGTGCCGAGCTTGGAGTAGAAGAACTCCCCCCAGAGCTCAATGGTGGGGAGAACTCCGAGGAAGCCTTCGCACAAGGTGACGAAGGCGGACAATAGACCACCGTGTTGGGGGTGAGGTGGTGCAGCTGGAGTCCGTAGAACTCCTACGGCGCCGGCGAAATTTCCACCCTCCACGCGAGGCGGACCCGCACGAGGTCCTCGCTAGGCAATCGACGCCTCTTGCGGAGGAAATCGTCGTGGACCTTCGAACCGCCCCAGGTGCCGGAGTGCGCCGTAGGGGGCGTGACGGCGGAAGAAGAGCTCATTGTGAGTAGACCGCCGCAGCGCTCGACGTAGTTTGAGGTGCGGAGAAAGAAGAAGAAGAAGAAGAAGAAGAAGAAGAAGAAGAAGAAGAAGAAGAAGAAGAAGAAGCAATGAGGAGGAGGGACGCGCGTGCTCCGCCGCTCCCCCTCCTCCCCCTACTTATAGCCTCATGGGCTGTGAAGCCGAGGGGGCGGTTGTGGGATCTACTGGGCCCACTACCCCATGCCCCCCACATTTATCGCGCAAAGTTACTGCGTAGTAACTCCGTGGGAACCTCAACCGTCCCCCCCGGCCGCAGCGGATCCCCTCGCGTGCCAAGGCGCGGTAGTGGCAGGCCCCGCCTGTAGGCATGTCCCGTCGCGTGTATGGGAAGGCGGGCTGGCCCGGCCGCCGATTGCCACATGGCGGGCCCAAAACGGGTGGCGGCCAGGAAGCTTAGCTGGTACGCCAAAGAGTTCCCGCCGAAGCATTCGCAAGTTTTGGACGAGTCAAATCAGGCGAATCCGACTCCTACCAGTCGGCCCGGCAGAGTCAACGAGGTTTCCACCTCATATACTTGGAGAAAGAAACTGCTGAGGCTCCTCGGCTGGTTGTCCGCGGCACCTCATCAGCTTCGGGGACTACTGTCGGAGTAATGGGCCACGGGTAGGCTAACCCAAGGCCCAAAACCTTTCAAGACATTGAGGCCGACTGCGCCCCTCAAGACGACAGATGAAGAGCCACCTTCTGGAGGACGGCTGAACGAACAGTCGGCTACCCGCATGCATTCGAGTCCTAGAGGCGAGGTCAAGACCGGCTGACTCCGCCTGGCGGCTTTCGGAGAAGCCAATCACGGGGAGTCGGCCCACGGCACCAACAAAGCCTATGCCCTCGTCAGGGGGGTGGGACAGGGAGTGGCAACAGTGAAGCCCACTCCCTCCCCTTTTCCAGGAGATGGCTAGGCCACAGTGCGCTGTACCAACGAAGATCTCCGTCTGGCGCGGCACTGTTGCCATGCCATCCCTGACATCAACAACAGCGGGCGAAGTCCTGTGCCCACGATAGCCTGACGGTACGATCCACGGATGACGGGCCCTACCAGTCAGCGAGAGCCCGGAAGACGGCAAGGGCGCCACTAGTCGGACCCATAGGAGGTCAGCCCCCGGGAGTCGGCCTGCCCCTCCCATGGGTTCCCCATGCCATTGACCATACAAGACAGGGAGTGGCAACAGTGATCACCCGCAAGCGGCGGGACTGTAGTCACGACCCCATGGCGAAAGCCCGCGTCATTAGAGGCACATCTACAATAATCAGCAGCCGGCAAGACCCGCAAGCGGCGGGTACGGTTTGTCGGCTCTGTACCAGACCAGTCGGCGGGGCCCACCAATCGGCGGGCCCCAGCAGTCGGCAGAAGGGCCGGCAAGCGAAGAGACCGACGGCTGGGCCCTGCGCCCCGACAGTTTACAATTGTACCCCTGGGGGTAGGCCTATATAAACCCCCCAGGGCACCCATGCAAAGGGTTCCGATCCATTAGAACTAGAGCAGACTATAGAGGGGGGAGAGAGCTGACCCTGCCTTCTCCTACCTTCAGATACAGCTCGAGGAGCGCCCTTGTATTCACTTTGCCTTAGTGATCATGCGGAGACCCCGCAGAGCAGGACGAGGGGTGTTATCTCCTAGGAGAGCCCCGAACCTGGGTAAAGTACGCCGGCATTCGTGTCTACGCCTCATCCCGTTTCCAGGCACCGGCGACGTTCTACTCACCCCCACCATGATAAGCCATCCATTGGCATATGTCGCACCCAACCCCCGACACAGAGGTCCTGAGGGGCCTCAAAGCAAGGACTTCCAGGAAGAAGCTCGAAGCCTATGGCAGGGGCTGGCTGGACGAGCACCTGTCTGTGCTGTGGTCCATCCACACCACCGCAACCAAGCCGACTGGCGAAACTCCATTCTTCCTCGTCTACGAAGCTGAAGCGGTTCTCCTGCATGAGGTCAGGCATCGCTCCGCGTTGATCTTGGCTTTTGACGAGGCACGCCAGGACGCCATGTCGGGGATGGACCTCGTGCTGGGGAGGAACGCCGCTGTCAAGCCTCGCTCAGAGCGGCAAGGCACCAGCAGGCGCTGCGGCGATATCACTGCCGCAGCATCCGCTCCAGGATGCTCAAGGTGGGCGATCTCCTCCTACGGCGGGTACTCTCCAGGGAAGGGCTGCAGAAGCTTTCACCCATGTGGTAGGGCCCGTTTAGGGTCGCCCACGTCTCCAGGTCTGGCGTCGCGCGCCTGGAGATGTAGGACAGGATCCCCAACCAGAACACCTGGAAGATCCAGCACCTCCGGAAGTTCTACCCATGAAGCAAGGCCCAGTGCCTGTGAAGGTCTCCGCTCGTGACACTCTCACGTAATGAGTGAGGTTGTGCATGCCTCGGAGTCTCCAGAGTGCCGCCCTTCGGCCTCGGGGGCTCCCTCCCACGTCCTTTTGGCGGCACTTAGCTCTACGCTGGTGAGAAAACTAGACTAAGTGCCGGACGTGGCTGTTCATTTGCTTTCTGTACCTAGTTTGCAACCTTTTTATGAAATTTGGAGCTCTGGCGTTTCTCGATTGCTCAGTTGGCTTTTCTTCCTTTACTTCGCCTGCTTCTTTGCTTTGTGTCAGGGAGAACGGCAGTTGCCCATCGCTCTCCCTCGCGCGCATCGCGCGGGGGCTGGGCAGGTGTGTGCATGTGCTGGGCTAGCCCACGCCGCGAACACACCTCGCCAAAGCCCTGTTGCCCTAGAGCTTCGACTCCCTTGATCTTCGTGAGGCGCCCTCTAATGAGCTCGTGATCTACGCACCCTCTTAAAGCCCATGCCCCCGGGGTACTGTGGTGCGGTGCACTAAGCCACGACCAGCTCATGCTTGAGAACTCGCGCAAGAAAGGATAAGACATCCGACAAAGTTTTCTAACAACTTCGCAGCTTCACGATGCCTCCTGAGGTCAGTGACTCTCGATCCGTCAGCAAGGAGGGCCTCTCCAGATATTGAAGCATGCGCCCTCGCGAGGAGGGAAACTACCGTGAGTGTATCAAGTTAAGTTATCCAACAATACGCATTTGGAGCATGAACACCGCAGCATAACATCGGAACGATAAGCATAGCATAGCAGCATAAATACCATGGTTCAATACACGCCCTTGCAGGGCCCTCTACTTTTTTCAAATGCAGGAAGAAGGGAAAGGTTAAACAAAAGCGGCCCGCACAACCGTAGCAGCTCACGAGGCCTGGCTGCAAGGGCCTCTCGGATTCAGCTCAACCTGAGCCCTCCTCATGCTTCATCGCCGCGCGGTGACGGGACGACCCACCACCATCATCGGAGAGAGCCCGGCGGCATGGTGGATGGTCGTAGCCGCCGCTGCTGGTGCTCTCGCTGGCGGAGGAGCCGCTGCCGCTGTACGAGCCGCGGCCGTCACCATGGGCAAGCTCGCCCTCAGTGTTGCCACGGCCGTCATCAAGGCCAAGCTCGTCGCCGCCGCCACATTCTTAGGGGAAGCACCCTGCTCGACGACCATCTTCCCCAAACACCCCCACGAAGAGGGTCGCGACGCTGTCGTACTTCAAGTGGAGGGTGCACCTCCTGCTCAGACTGTGTGCGTGGGCGAATGCTTGCCAGCCACGTGCCAGGGCCACATTGCCCGCGGCGGAGACCTCCACCACAACCCACGAGGCCTTGCTGCAGCAACCATCGGCCTGCAACGAGAGGCCGTCAAGACCCATGGTCGGCAGCTCGCCGGCAAAGAAGCGCGGAAGCTAGAGCCAGGTGCCGGCCGGACTCTCCGACCACACGATGAACTCCGGGAGCACCTCTGCCGAGCGGAAGCATGGCCGGGGAGGCCGGCCAACCACGGCGCGCCTCCCCTTGTCAAGGGGGCTGCCTCGCCTTGGGCGGCTCCCGCCGCAAGAAGAGACACCGCCGTGGCCACCAAGGATGACGCTGGTCCCTGAAGGAGTGCGCCCACGCCCCCGAGGAGCCACCGCAAGGGTCGCGGCGTGCTTACGAGGGCAGCCCCTCCCTCTCTTGGGTAGCGGCAAGTCGGGTCCCTCCTGGTGAGCCATCCCCTTCTCGGCGACGGAGAATCTCTTTGTCGATGCCATCGGAGCTATGGGAAGACGGTGAGGCAAAGAGGAAGAAGAGAGAGTGTGTGGCGAGAAGAAGGAGATGAGCAAGGGGGCTCCGCCCCTCTCCTCATTTATAGCCAAGAGGAGGCCAACCGACAGCCTCCACGATCGCACGTAATGATGATTTTTCTCTGCATGCAGCAGAGTCTCGTCAAGTCGAACGGTTGCCGAGGAAGCGTGGGGAAGCGAAGGCGCCCACGTCCCATCAATCTCCATGCGTCGCCTGAGGCCACAGACGGTTAGGGCCCGCGGTGCTCCACACTTGCCCTTTGGCTTCGCCTCAAAGCCAAGTTTGAGCGCGCCTTGGGCCCGGGGGCTACTGTCGGCGTCCTGGGAACAGGGGTACCAAGACTTGCCTGCCTGTGGCCCACGGCATGGCTCCATCAAATGATACGGCCCAACTTCAACAGTAACAACTCAAGACCCTCGCGAGGGGCCAAGCCTCGCGAGTCAGACAACACCAAGACCTCCCTAGGGGCGGCCTAACTAGGCTGGCTCCCAAGGAGCAGAGATATCTATGCAAGGTGCACCTCGCGAGGTTCACATGATGTGAGCCATGACGACCAAGGCCAGGCAGGCACCAGCGGGCGTAGTGTATCAATTTCCTCTTTGGTGCTAAGGAGGTAAGCGCGGACACTTAGTCCCGACGAATCAGGGAAAGGTTTCCATTCCGGTGCAACAAGACCAAGACCACCAGGATGACAGGACGGAGGTCATCGCGGAGCCCACCGCAGCGTCACCACCAGAGCCTTTTGCGGGTGAATACTACTTTTGTCAGGATATCTTGTACTAGTTGTCTCCCTTCAAATTTGGTCGTTGTGGGATCCCTTCCCCCTACATTTGGAAAGAGGACCAAGGCCACTATAAATAGGACTTAGCCACCACCATAGGGAGGGGGAGATCCATTATTCCACCCTGACCACCTCACCAGCTCATTAAGCTCAAGAACACCTCACCTCCTGAGGTTGTTCCACCACTGTACTAGTTCATCCTCAGCCCCTCGAGGCAATCCACCACAAAGCTAGAGTAGGGTATTACACCGCAAGGTGGCCCAAACTAGGATAAATCCCTGTGTCTCTTGTTCTTTGGTTCGTCGAGCTAGGCCATGGAATCGTTGAGCGGGCAGACTGGGGAGAGAGGGTTCTTCGCACGCACCCCAGAGTTCGAACCTCTCAAGGGTCTGCGGAACCCAGAATCCGACATACTGGGCCAGCCTTTTTCACCGGAATGGGCCACTGTTGGGCCGTGCCACGTGTTGACCTATCATAGGCGCCTCCTCTCTAGTGAGTGGATGACATCTGTCCCAATGGTGAGCCAACATGTGTTTCCTCCAGCCAATGAGAATTTTACACATGGAAAATCCATTGGTCTGGGCTATTAACGGGTTACCGGATCCAAACCGGAACCCGATAGCTTAACGGCGACCCGTTACGGTGGATGCCACGTGTCGGTCACCCTTGACGAAAGCACTTCTGTGATGCACGATTTATTGTCATGGAAGTGGACACTTCCCTGATGATAATTTTGGTAATGTCATGGAACACTTCTACGACAGCACTGGTATGACTATCTTGATCCTGTCATAAAATTGTCATGGATGTACATGAATGAAAGAAAACGTGACCTACTGTGACAAACACGTATCATCACGGAAGTGTATTTTTTTGTAGTGTGAGGTGGTGCCGCTGATGACTCCGCTCTCCTAAGGTCCTTGGTGGGGCAGCTGCTTCTTCTCCTTGGGGACAGCCTTAGGAGGGTAGACGGCACCTTCGTCGTCTGGGTTCTCGACTGGCACAGCCTGGTAGGCACCCTCGAGAGAGCACACCGCGTCCTTCTCCTTGCAGGCGACCGTGATGACGCCATAGCTCCCTGGCATCTTGAGGACATTGTAACCATGATGGGTCACCGCCATGAACTTGGCCAGGGCCGGATACCCAAGGATGGTGTTGTATGGAAGGAAAATGTGGGCGACGTCAAAGTCGATGAGCTCAGTGTGGTAGTTCTCGCGCTTGCCGAAGGTGACAGGGAGGTGGATCTGCCCTATCGGGGTGGTGGATCCATTGGTCACTCCTGAGAAAGGCTTGGTAGGCTGCAGATGTTCATAGGCCACCTGGAGTCGGTCGAACGTTTCGATGGAGAGAACGTTGAGACCCGCACCGCCATCGATGAGTCTTGGTGACAAGCACATTGCTGATGGTATGTGAGCGCCGCATCAGGAGGGCACCGCCAGTTGCCACGCACTTGAGCTGGTCAGATGAGTTGAAGGCGATGGTACACTTGGACCACCTGAGCGGACGCATCACCTCGAGCTTGGGGAGGGCCGCATTCACCTCACGGGCAAACTGCTTGAAGATGCGATGAGAGACAGGGGCCTGAGCGCCGCCTAGGATGCAGGCGATGGCACGAGGCTCCTAGAAGCCCCCACCCCCTCGTCCTGGTGGTGGTCGTCATTCCTTCTTGTTGGTGGCGGCAGCGAAGGAAGGCCAGTGTTGCCCTGAGGACGGTCCTCATGAGGCTGGTCCCTCTAGGGGCCCTCACGAGGCTGGTCTTGCCATCGGTCCTCACGAGGCTGATCACGCCACTCCTGGTGGGGGTCGCAGCCGTCCCAACGTCCTCCACCTCGGCCTCCTCCGCGGCCATAGCCTCGATCACTGCGCTCGGGGCGAGGACTGAGGCGCCTGTCCCGGATGGCCCTGAGCTCTTGGCAATCATTGGTGTTGTGGATGTGCATGTTGTGGAAGACGCAGAACGGGCGATTTCCCTTGGATGACTCTGGGTGGTCGCAGCTGCGCTTCATCTCTGGTTCGGCCGCGAGCACGGCCGGCCCCTTGCGCTTCACGTCCTTGGCTTTGGCCTTCTTGTCTTCTGAGTCAGCCCTTGGTTGCTCCAAGAGGGAGAGGCATCCTTCCTTAGATCTCGCACACTTGGTTGCCATGTTGAACATCTCCAGAGCCATGCACAGGTCCTCATGTATGGCGAGCTCATCCTTCATCTTGATGTCGCGGACACCATCAGTGAATGTTGAGATGATGGCCTCGTCCGACACCTTGGGGATCTTGAGGCGGATGTTGTTGAAGCGCTGGATGTACTTCTACAACGTCTCTCCTGGTTGCTGCCTGATGCGCCGTAGGTCGCCCGCAGTCGGTGGGCGGTCGCGAGTGCCCTGGAAGTTGATGACGAAACACTCTCGCATTTCGTCCGAGGAGGAGATCGATCCCGCGGGCAGCCTCAGGAGCCACGAGCGCGCACCATCCTTGAGGGCCATGGGAAACCAGTTCTCCATCACCTTCTCGTCGCCGTTGGCTGCCTCAATGCTCAGCTCGTAGAGCTGCAGGAACTCGGCAGGGTCGGGCGTGCCGTTGTAGCGTGGAGGCAGGCCGGGCTTGAACTTCCCCAGCCAGACATGTCGGCATTCTGGGAACGGAGGTCCCCACACTTGCCTACCTGCGGCCCATGGCGTGGCTTTGCTAGCAGGCTTGTACAGCCCATCTTCATCAACAAGGCATTCAAGACCTTCGCGAGGGGCCAAGCCTCGCGAGGCGGAGGACGCAAGACCTCCTCAGGAGCGGCCTCGCCGGGCAGGCTCGCGAGGGGCCGAGTTCAAGCCCAGGCAAACCTCGCGAGGTTCTCGTGACGTGAGCCATGACGATCGAGACCAGGCAGGAGCCAGTGCATGCAGCATCCTTGTTTCCTCTTTGGTGATAAGGGGGCAAGCGCAGGCGCGGAGTACCGAGGCATCAAGCAAAGGTTTCCATATTAGTGCAACAAGACCAAGACCAGCAGGACGGCAAGATGGAGGTCACAATGGAGCCCAAGGCGGTGTCACCACCAGAGCCTTTTGCAGGCGAAGACCACTTTTGTCAGGATAAGCTCTACTAGCTGTCCCCTTTTAAATTGGTTGTTGTTGGCTCCCTTCCCGCTCAATATTTGGGGAGAGGACCAGGGCCTCTATAAATAGAACTAGCAACCACCGTAGCTAGGGAGACCTCATCTTAGATTAGAACTAGTTCATCCCCGCAATCACATCCACCAAGCACAAGAACACCTCTCCTCAGGAGGCTGTTCTTCCCCCTGTACTGTTCATCCTCAGCCCGAGAGGCAATCCACCACCACCACACTGGAGTAGGGTATTACACCACAACAGTGGCCCGAACCAGTATAAATCTTGTGTCCTTTGTGTTGTGAGTTCGTCGAGTTAGTCCGTAAGATCTTAGCTGAGTTAGGACGTGGATCGGTAGGGGGGAAATCTTCGTGCACACCCCAGTGTTCAAACCTTAAGGGTTTTGCGGGAACCCGTGATCCAACATTTGGCGCGCCGGGTAGGGGTGTGCCGAAGCTTCCCTTCCGTCGCTCCGCGTCACATCGCTTCATCGTCTCCATGGCACACGCACGCCACGCCCGGGCCGAGCGCCGGGCTGCCCTCGCCAGCCGCGTTGCTCAGACAGCCCCTGTCGGCGGGCCACCCCGTTGCTCTCCATCGCCTGCCGCCAACGCTGCCACCGGCCCGGCGAGGAACGAGCAGCAAGCATCCTCGCTGCACCCCTCGGTGCGATAGGATGGGCGCACCGCCACTCCATCGCTGACTCCCGCTGGTTCGTCGTCTCATGCTCGTTGCGTCCCCACAGACACACGGGCCGCGCTCCTCATGGCGCACGAGCTCCTGCGCTAACACCCAGTCGACGACCTCTATGAGGACTGGCTTGACCACATCGCCGAGCTTGTCCGCGCCGCAGGGGGCTCCCCTGCGCCATCCCTCTCTCTGCCTCGCCCTCCGCCAGCCACGGGCGACGCAGTTCAAGAAGCACCTCCACCACCTCTACGTGTGAAGAAAGAAGTTGTCAAGAAGTCCCTTGACTGCAAGAGAACGCTCCACCACTCCTCGCACCGCCGCGCCAGGATCGTTTGCTGCGGCAAGGCCCCGCGCCGCTTGCTGTAGCGGTGCACGGGCGCCAGGACCAAGTTCCACCTCCAAGGCGGGCCCCGGTGACCACGGCCGGCTGCCGCGCCTTCACCCCCGAGCTGCGTAGCGTCGCCTGGCCGGGCAAGTTCAAGCCAGATCTGCCTCCTCGCTACGACGGCACCCCTGACCATGCAGAGTTCCTGTAGCTCTACGAGCTGAGCATCGAGGCGGCCAACGGCGACGAGAAAGTCATGGCGAACTGGTTTCCCATGGCCCTCAAGGATGGCGCCCGCTCCTGGCTCCTGAACCTACCTCCAGGCTAGATCTCCTCGTGGGATGAGATGCTCAACCGCTTCGTCGCCAACTTCCAGGGCACTCGCGACCGCTCCCCGGTCATGGGTGACCTGCGTCGCGTCAAGCAACAACTAGGAGAGACCCTCCAGAAGTACATCCAGCGCTTCAACAACGTTCGTCTCAAGACCCCCAAGGTAACGGACGAGGCCATCATTGCCACGTTCTCTGATGGCATTCGTGATGTCAAGATGAAGGAGGAGCTCGCCATCCACGAGGAGCTGTGCACGTCTCTGGAGTTGTTCAACCTGGCGACCAAGTGCGCCAGAGCTGAGGAGGGGCGCCTCTCCCTCCTCCAGCTCCCGGCTGTGGACCCGGAGGAGAAGAAAGCCAAAGCCAAGGACGTGAAGCGCAAGGGAGCAGTCATGCTCGCGGCGGAACCAGACACCAAGCGCGGCAGAGACCAGCATGAGTCATCCAAGAGCAGCCGATCGTTCTGCGACTTCCATAACCTGCATACCCACAACACTAGCGATTGTCAAGAGCTCAGAGCCATTCGAGAAGGACGCTTCGGTCGACGCCCCGAGCGCAGCGACCGGGGCTACGGCCGAGGAGGAGGATGTGCTGGCGGACGCTGGGACGACCGTGGCCCGCGCCAGGAGTGGCGCGACCGGCCTCGTGAGGACCGCTGGCAGGATCAGCCTTGCGAGGGCGCCTGGAGGGACCAGCCTCATGAGGATCATCCTCAAGGCAACGCTGGCCTTCCTCCACTACCGCCACCACCCAGAAGGAATGACGACCACCATCAAGACGAGGGGGCTGGGGGCTTCCAGGAGCCGTGCGCTATCGCCTGCATCTTGGGTGGAGCTCAAGCCCCAGCCTCACAGCGTATCTTCAAACAGTTTGCTTGCGAAGTGAATGCAGTCCTCCCCAAGCTCGAGGCCACACGCCCGCTCAGATGGTCCAAGTGCCCCATCACATTCAGTTCGGCAGATCAGCTCAAGTGCGCAACTATAGCAGGTGTCCTCCCAATGCTCTATTCACCAGTCATCAGCAACGTGCAAGTTACCAAGACCCTCATCGACGGCAGCACAGTGCTCAATGTCCTGTCCGTCGACACATTCAACAACCTCCAAGTGCCATATGACCAGCTTCAGCCTACCAAGCCTTTCTCAGGAGTGACCGACGGCTCTACTACCCTGATCGGGCAGGTCTGCCTCCCCGTTACCTTCGGAGAACGCAACAACTACTGCACCGAACTCATCGACTTCGACATTGCCTACATCCGCCTGCCATACAACACCATCCTCGGGTATCCAGCCCTGGCCAAGTTCATGGTGGTGACCCATCACGGCTACAATGTCCTCAAGATGTCGGGAAGCGTCGGAATCATCACAGTCCCGTGCGACGAAAGAGACGCGGTGTGCTCCCTCAAGCATGCCTTCCAAGCTGCAGCAATCGACGACCCCGATAGCCAGGGCGAGCGCCCTCTTGAGGCCACCCCCAAGAAGAAGAAGCAGTTGCGCCACGCAGGGCCTCAGGTAAGTGGTGCCTCGTCAGGATCGACGCCCGCGCTTGGGACGCCTCCCTCCATCGCATAGGAAAGCGCGCCCAGCGCCCCTCTCGGGCAGGGCTCGGGGGCTCTCTTTTGGAGGGTGAGGGAGTCCTGGATTAGAGGGTGTTCGGATAGCCGGACTATACCTTCAGCCAGACTCCTGGACTATGAAGATACAAGATTGAAGACTTCGTCCCGTGTCCGGAAGGGACTTTCCTTGGCGTGGAAGGCAAGCTTGGCGATACGGATATGAAGATCTCCTACCATTGTAACCGACTCTATGTAACTCTAACCCTCTCTGGTGTCTATATAAACCGGAGGGTTTTAGTCCGTAGGACAACGTACACATCAACAATCATGCCATAGGCTAGCTTCTATGGTTTAGCCTCCTCGATCTCGTGGTAGATCTACTCTTGTACTACCCATATCATTAATATTAATCAAGCAGGACGTAGGGTTTTACCTCCATCGAGAGGGCCCGAACCTGGGTAAAACTTCGTGTCCTTTGTCTCCTGTTACCATCCGGCCTAGACGCACAGTTTGGGACCCCCTACCCGAGATCCGCCGGTTTTGACACCGACATTGGTGCTTTCATTGAGACTTCCTCTATGTCGTCGCCATTAGGAAGGATGCCTCGCCCCGTCTTTAAAGACGGCACCGTTGCTAAGGGAGCTTTGGCTGTCAGCCAAACCCTCCGGTTAGGTGGCTTTATTATGACCGCCTGTTTGGCTTCTGCGCCGACGATGACCTCTCGAGCCATCAAAACCAATCTTCATGTCAACTCGGAACTTGCCGAGCAGTTAGATCCAATAGAGCTTTCCTCCATAAGAGAGCTCTTGGATCGCTTCGCCGCCCTGGGAGTCGCTACGGATTATGACCAGATTGGGCCTAAAACCGATCTGAGAGAGATTAACTCTCCCCAAGTCACCCATCATGTTGCCGTGGTAGAGGGACAGTGTGTCGACCCTTCATCTATCTTAAGGACTCGCTACGTCCGGATTCCCGATCCCTCCAAGCCGGATACCCGCGGAGGGGAGGATATCACTCAAGACCTGAACTTAGAGTCAGGCGACAGGCTGGATTCATTAGACAACATCCAGGAATCCAAATTTTCGAGTTCAGAAATTCCTCGGCCTTTGAGCCTTATATGGGGTGAGACTTCGGATTTAATTCCACCCACCCACCCCAACATAAGCGATCTATCCAAAATCAGGCAAGAACCCGATGAAACGGTACATCATTACTGGGCCAGATTCCTCCTGGTTAAGAACAGGCTAAGGGACTGCCGCGAGGAAGACGCAATCTCAATCTTCTGCAATAATTGCACGGACAAGGGAATACTCAACGCCATAAGTCGCCGTGATATTACACGCTTCGCTGACTTGGCGTCCATTGTATGAAAGTACTGTGTGATGAAAAGCGCCTGGAAAACCGAAATAAAATTTTGGGACAATCCGGCCCTGAATACAAACCCAGTCCGAAATAAAAGGGTGTATCATCACCAGTCACCCGGGTCAAGCACTAAAAAGCAAAAACCCTCTATAGGGCAGGGAACCGTACTGGAAGGATGGCTTAATGGACCCTGTAAAATTCACAGTATAGAGGACGCCACACCAACTCACAGCCTCAGAGCATGTTGGATACTCCGGCAGGTGGCCAAAATTGGCGAAAATCTCCTAATTCCGGAGGCCACAGAAAGCCACCCCAGAGACACCAATACGGTATTAACAGTCTTCGAGACTTTCGCATCAAATAATATGCAAAAAAGGACACTCTGCAGCCTTGCCGAAGTCTACCAAGTAGCAACAATAAATCCATGGAGTGACACGACTATTACCTTTAACGCCAGTGATGAACCTAAATTCCGAACAACCCGAGCACCAGCCGCATTGGTCCTCAGTCCAATAGTGGACGGCTTTCGTCTTACCAAGGTACTCATGGACGGCGGCAGTGGATTGAACCTCATTTATGAGGAGACCCTTCAAAAGATGGAAATAGACTGGAACCACATTGAGCGAAGCAGCACAACCTTTAGAGGAATAATCCCCAGTCGGGAAGCGCGCTGTACAGGAAAAATCACACTAGATGTGGTGTTCGGCACGCCGGATAATTACAGGTCTGAAGAGGTCACGTTCTAGGTGGCTCCGTTCAGCAGCGGTTATCACGCTCTGCTAGGGCGGGAAGCGTTTACAATCTTCCAAGCAATACCCCATTACGGGTACATGAAGCTCAAGATGCCCGGGCCTAACGGGATCATCACTCTCGCCAGTGATCCGGACATAGCACTCCGCGCTGAAAACAAGACAGCCGCACTGGCCCTCGAGGCACTATCCGAAGCCCTAGCGGCTGAGGAGCTGATTGCGCTGCGCTCTACGGTGAATAGGGACGATGTGGTACTCGACAAAAGATCCAAGTCCACCTCCTTTAAACCGGCGGACGAAATAGTCAAATTCCAAGTCCATCCAACGGACCCCAATAAAACAGCTTCCATCGGGGCACAGTTAAACCCTGATGTCGACGCCGCATTGCGAGAGTTCCTACGTGAGAACTGGGACATTTTCGCCTGGCACCCTTCAGATATGCCAGGAATCCCACGCAGGCTGGCCGAGCACAGCTTAAATATCCAAACAGGATTCAAACCTGTCAAACAGGCTCTTCGGCGTTTTTCCGAACCTAAGAGACATGCCATGGGAGAGGAGCTTGCAAAGCTATTAGAGGCCGGATTCATCAGAGATATAAAACATCCGGACTGGCTAGCAAACCTGGTGATGGTACCAAAGAAGGACAAATCCTGGCGCCTGTGTGTTGATTTTAAAGACCTTAACAAGGCCTGCCCAAAGGATCCCTTCCCCCTCCCCCGCATCGATCAAATTATCGACGCTACCGCAGGACACGATTTGTTGTGTTTCCTCGACGCATATTCTGGCTACCATCAAATCAAGATGGCAGAACCAGACCAAGCCACAACGGCATTTATCACACCATATGGGCCATTCTGCTTCAACACGATGCCCTTCGGGCTCAAAAATGCCGGCGCAACATATCAGCGCATGATTCAAACATGTCTGGCAAACCAGATCGGCAAAACAGTGGAGGCATATGTAGATGATGTGGTCGTCAAAATAAGACATGTTGAATCTCTAGTAGACAACTTGAGGCTCACATTTGATAACCTCCGAACATACGACATCAAGCTCAACCCGGAAAAATGCGTTTTCGGCGTTCCAGCCGGAAAGCTCTTGGGCTTCATTGTATCCGGTAGAGGAATTGAAGCAAATCCAGCCAAGATCTGAGCTCTGTCGCAACTGGATATCCCAAAATACCTCAAACAAATACAAAAGTTAACCAGATGCGTCACGGCTGTAAGCCTCTTTATCTCCCGCTTGTGAGAAAAGGCCCTACCCCTTTACCGCCTCCTTCAGCGCACCGAACACTTCAAATGGACGGATGCAGCCATGGCCGGACTCGACGAAATAAAAGCCATACTGGCAACAAACCCAGTCCTGGCCGCGCCAAACATTGGCGAACCAATGCTATTATACATTGCAGCAACACATCAGGTTGTAAGCGCAGTGCTCGTCGTCGAACGAGAAGCGGATGGACACAAATTCCCCCTTCAAAAGCCGGTCTATTATGTGTCCACTGTCCTCACTCCCTGCAAATCACGGTACCCGCATTATCAAAAGATTGTGTACGCGGTATTCATGGCATCCCAGAAGCTACGACACTACTTTCAAGAGTGTTCAATAACAATAGCCTTGGAAGTACCACTTAACGATATTATAAACAACTGTGACGCAACGGGCCGGATTGCAAAATGGGCCATTGAGCTCCTCCCGTTCGACATAACTTATAAGCCACGACGAGCCATCAAGTCACAAGTCTTGGCTGACTTCGTCGCAGAATGGACGGAAGTCGAACTCCCTAAAGAGTATGGCACATACTCAAATTGGATCATGCATTTCGACGGCTCCAAGATGTTGGCCGGACTGGGGGCTGGCGTCATTTTGACGTCCCCCACAGGAGACATAGTTCAATACGTATTACAGATTATGTACACAGACTCCAACAATGCAGCCGAATATGAGGCCCTTTTACATGGTCTCCGGATGGCAGTATCCATGGGCATTCAATGCCTAGAGGTGCGCGAGGACTTGAACCTCGCAATATCCCAAATAAATGGAGACTTCGATGCCAAGGATCCAAAAATGGCAGCTTACCGCAACGCCGTCCTAAAAATGTCAGCTCGGTTTGAGGGGCTTGAATTTCACCATATAGCCCGGGAAAATAATCAGGCGGCAGATGTCCTGGCACGCATCGGCGCAAAACGCGATGTAGTCCCCCCCCCCAACATCTTCTTGGAAAGGCTGTTCAAGCCATCCGTAGCATGGGAAGGGGAGCCGAACAATAACAGCCCGGACCCAACCGCACTGCCCGACACTGAACATTCTGACACAGTCAGAGGCTCTGCCAATGAAATAACACCTTCAGCCCACGTAATAATGGTCGTCATCGCCCCGTGGACAGAACCATTCCTCGCCTACCTTACTAGGCAGGAACTCCCCGAGGACCAAAATGAGGCACGCTGCATAGTGCGGCGATCCAAAGCCTACAGAGTCCATGAGGGAGAGCTTTATAAGAAAAGCACTACCGGAGTCCTTCAAAGGTGCATCTCCGAAGAGGAGGGGCGGAACCTCTAGGCTGAAATTCATGCCGGACTCGGCGGTCATCACGCTGCAGCCTGGTCCCTTGTAAGCAAGGCCTTCCGTACAGGCTTTTATTGGCCGATGGCCCGGGCAGACGCTCAGGACTTAGTCCAACGATGCACTGGTTGCCAGCTCTTTGCAAACCAAAGCCATATGCCACCCACCGCCCTCCAAACTATCCCCATTACTTGGCCCTTCACGGTCTGGGGGCTTGACATGGTTGGACCCCTTAAAGGCGGAACCCACAAGCAAAAATACTTACTGTTCATGGTGGATAAGTTCACCAAATGGATAGAAGCCAAGCCTGTTAAGACGGCCGAATTCGGACCGGTGATAGACTTTATATCCAGGGTTGTACACCGTTACGGCGTCCCCCATAGCATCATCACTGATAACGGCACGAACTTCACGGCCGACGAGGTAAAACTTTGGTGCAAAAACATGGGCATCAAGCTCGATTATGCTTTCGTCTATCACCCACAAAATAACGGCCAGGTCGAACGGGCAAATGGTCTTATCATGAGCGACATCAAACCCAGATTAGTGCGGTCCCTCAAGGAATCTAACACGCACTGGGTAGAGGAGCTCGACTCCGTACTCTGGGGACTACGGACCACACCGAATCACACCACCGGATACACACCATTCTTTATGGTGTACGGTTCAGAGGCAGTTTTGCCTTGCGATATAATTCATGACTCACCTCGAGTGCGCATGTACGAAGAAAGAGAAGCCGAGCTCAATCGGCAAGACAGCTTGGATGCATTGGAGGAGGAGCATGACGTGGCAAAAGCCCGTTCTGCATTCTATCAACAGCAGGCTCGAAGATACCAAAGCAGAGAAGTATGGGCCAAAAATTACAACGTTGGCGAATTAGTTCTACGACTACCGGACAAGAAAAAGGACAAACTCAAGCCCAAGTGGGAAGGTCCCTTCATAATTGACCAAGTCTTGACTGGTGGAGCGTACCGCCTGCGGGATGCATCGGATAACCGACTTGAGCCAAACCCATGGAACGCAACCCGTCTCCGAAGATTCTATGCCTAGCGCCGGACTCTGTGTTCGTCTCCTTCCTCTGTCCATTTTTTTTATATTTTCTGTCTTACATTTCTCTTCTTCTTCTTTCTCTCTTATAGCCTCTAAAGGCTCATAAAGTGACGCGCTATCTGCGCTCATTCAACCTGGGGGCTTCTTTAAACAGAAGCTTATTCATACGGGCTTTATGCCCAACACATGTGGCACACTTCCGCATGTACCTTTTTTCACCATTATATGCATCGATATGACTTAAGTTTTGGCCAAGCTGGGTTGCCTGGCTCCTGTGCTTACCCCTATGTTCCTGATTGTTCGGCTAGGTGGTAAAGGGAGCACCTCTGCGATTGTTACTGCCGGGTCAGCCGGACATGTACCTCAGACTGGGTGAAGCCGAAAGCTAGCATTCTTAAGGGAATATTCGGTCGGTGAACTAAAGATGATCTTTTTATTATTTTTATCTATACGCCCCCAGATGTTTTTCCTGTGTTTCTTTTCGCAGCATGGACATGCACCTTAGGGCATGCCTCCCAGGGAACGGAACCCCTAACGGAACTATTCTCCCTGGAAGATGTTTCTTACTAACCATGTAATATAACATACCTAGTCGGGCACTTGTCTGTTCATGCCCTAATGACCCCTACGCCTGGTCTCCATGCATTCCCCGGTTCCTATATAACCGCATGGGAATTCGGACACACTCCGGACCGTCAGCTCCCGAGGCTGAAGCGAAAAGGTCGGCCATGACAAATGATCTACAATCCGGCTAGAAGGCATTATAAATGTCAATTAAATTACATAGTCATTTTGACTGGTTGTATTCCTCTTCAATACCATCTAACAAGCTGTCTAATTTACAGTCCTGCTGGGAATACTTTGCGGCCAACTCTACTTGGTCGTATACTGAGCTTACAGGGATCTCCTTCCCATCGGGCCCTACAGGACCGACCTCGGCCATGTGGTTGGGGTCAGCCTTTGCGTACCGCGTCTTCACCATGGCCCAGGCCTCCCTAGCGCCTTGACGGCACGCTGATATCTTCCACAATTGGAAGCGCCGCCGTGCTCCCTTTAGCTTCTCCGCAAGCTCTCCAAGACCATCGGGCATGGAGACGGATGGCCACAGGGCCTGGGCGACGCCTCGCATCGCATGCCGAACTCGATCGAGCAGTTGTGAGAGCTCGGGAAGAAGGTCACCCATAGAACCGGGCATCTCCTCTGCGGGACGACCGGTTAGCACACCTACAGACATTGCTCTGTTAGTCGACTTCCCCGCCGAACTTTCTTTCAAAAGGTTCGTTCAAGCACTTACTAAATATGTCGCGCCGAAGCCGCTGATTCTCCTTCACGGAGTCTGACAGCTGGGCACGAACATCTTTCAGCTCGACGCCCAGCTTGGTGTTGGCATCTTGGAGATCGTTCTTCTCCCCCATCACCTTTATCAGCACCCTCTCACCAGCCTTTAGCTGGCGTAGGAGGTGTTGCCTTTCCGCATTCAATCCAGCACCATCTGCAATTTCATCTGTCAGATTCGCACCAATGTTGTGCTTCGCAAAATACTTATCTTTCGAAGTGTATATTACCAGAGGGGGTCTCCTTAGGCTCCCTTGCCGTGGCTAGTGCGGCCTCCAGTTGGGCTTTGCACTCTTCCAGCTCCTTGGACAGTAGGGAATTCTTTTTTGTAAGAACCTGCATATCAAATGATCCTTAAATCAGTTATTCTAACTGTTTCAAGTCTCGGGGGCTACTGCTATATATATAATTACCAAAATTTTCTTACCCGTATGTCCTTTACATATTGCTACGTGGCTCTGGCTAGACCATTTTGAGCGGCACGGAGGTGCGCATCTCCCGAGTTGAAGGCATCTAACGCCCCTTGGGAGAAACAAGCATCACGAAGAATTGTCCGGCGACGCCTGTGGTTCATGGCACTCTCCACATTAGAGTTGGTGGCAGACAACCCGTCCACATCCTCAGTCGGAGGAGCGTCTGGCGCGCGCCTTGTGTTCACCTCCGCCTCCGGACCAGGCTTTGGAGCCTGGCTGGTGGAGGCGCGATTGGCAGCCTCTCCGGGTATAGTCCGGCGAGGTCTCTTTGTCCTAAAGAGAGCACGAGTGTCAATGTGCCTCGAAGGTATAACACCTGGGATAAGGGGGCGCGCCATACCTTTGCACCGACGCCTCGGTCCGGACTGCACTTCTTTTCGGCCCACGGGGCCCTACAGCCCCTCGTTGGCTTGTCGCCGCAGGTTCGGCCTTCTGCCTTAAAAACCTCCCCTGCAAAGTTCGGTTGCAATCAAGAAACTAAACACGAGTGGGCGGACACCTATTCGGGGTACTGGGACTTCGATCTCAGGTACCTGGGGCGTCAGGATTAGCCCTGGATAATCGGCCGTAATGGCCACCAAGGCGTTGTCCTCGCTCAATTGATGGAACACTCCATCAATCAGCTCCACAGATATGTCCGGATCCTCTTGAGAGGCCGGGTCGAGGGACCGTCCTGGGTCCTCGGGTTGTAGATGAGGGCTGCTTATTTCCTTAACAGCCCGGCGCAGTTCCTGCGTTAAAGTCGTCAGACTGAATATTTAACAATGGGAATACGAAACGGATGGACAAGTAAATATGGTCGCTTACCCAGCTCGGGGGATTGTGCATGGAGAATCCACCCTGAGGGTTGACGCGGAGAAATTCCTCCTCTTCTCCCTTATACAAAGTGGACAAGATCTTTAGTAGAGCGGCAGCTGAATCCGGCCCCTTGTGACCGTAGCGGGTGGCGTCGTCCTCCCCGTTGAAGTCCCACATGGGGTGGCTTCTATACTGAAGCGGCTGCACCCCCCGCATAATGCATTCGGCCATAACCCCGATCATGGTTAGTCCGGAATGGGCTAACAATCTTATTGGGCCCATCAGGTAAACAATGTCCCTATCACTTTCCCTCTGAGGGCTCCGTGGGCGCCAGCTTAGGCGCTTCTTTAAGGGAGCACTGTTGAATTCAGGGAGGCCGATCCGGACAGGATCCGGCAGCGGGACGTCTTCTATATAGAACCATCCCGAGGGCCAGTCTTCGGACGCCTTCTTTGGGGTTCCGGACAGATATCCGGTCCCGGCGATGCGCCACACTTCGGCTCCGCCCACTTGATATATTGACCCCTTCTTGGAACGGGGCACGAGGCAAAATAGCTCCTTCCACAGTCCGAAATGAGCTTCAACACCCAAGAACATCTCGCAGAGGGCTACAAAACCCGCGATATGCAATACTGAGGCAGGCGTGAGATGATGTAGCTGGAGGCCGTAGAACTCCAACAGCCCCCGGAGAAATGGGTGGATTGGAAATCTGAGCCCCCTTATTAAGTAAGGGACAAGGCACACCCGCTCTCCTTTGGAGGGATTAGCGGCATTCTCTGCTTGCTCCCCGCGATTGTAGACGGCAAGACCGGCTCGAACCGGGACCATATAGGCGGGGGGAGAAATCCCTTGGTCTGGAGCGTCACTAGCTCGCTATGCAGGATGGAACATCTCTCCCAATATCTAGGCTTAGGGCTGGAAGGGCGAGGGGAGGAGTTGCGACGGGTAGCCATAGTGGAATGGACCTTTGTCGGATGCGCTCTGATGAACACTCGCGGAGGGGAGAAGGTGTGGATTGGATCTAAATCCTCGTCCCCTTAAATAGGGCAGCTCATTTACGCGGCTAGGGGTGTGAATGTAAAAACACTCTGACTTTTCATATTTGTTTTACACATGGGAAGTGGCCATTATTGGGCGTGGAAGCCAAGGAGCGCAACATCTACAAGAAACCGGACTTTATTCAAATAGGTACATGGAATTTGGAGGAGAATCCGCCTTGCAATGCCGAAGACAATCTGTGTGCCGGACTCATCGTCATTGAAGCCTGGTTCGGGGGCTACTGAGGGAGTCCTGGATTAGGGGGTTTTCGGATAGCCGGGCTATACCTTCACTCGGACTCCTGGACTATGAAGATACAAGATTGAAGACTCCGTCCCGTGTCCGGAAGGGACTTTCCTTGGCGTGGAAGGCAAGCTTGGCGATACGGATATGAAGATCTCCTACCATTGTAACTGACTCTATGTAACCCTAACCCTCTCCGGTGTCTATATAAACCGGAGGGTTTTAGTCCGTAGGACAACGTACACATCAACAAGCATGCCATAGGCTAGCTTCTAGGGTTTAGCCTCCTCGATCTCGTGGTACATCTACTCTTGTACTACCCATATCATTAACATTAATCAAGCAGGACGTAGGGTTTTACCTCCATCGAGAGGGCCCGAACCTGGGTAAAACTTCGTGTCCCTTGTCTCCTATTACCATCCGGCCTAGACGCACAGTTCGGGACCCCCTACCCGAGATCCGCCGGTTTTGACACTGACAGAGGGCCTCAGACTTTGCCAACATCACGAGGGAGGCGCTTGGGCATCACTTGGAGGCGTGCTTCGCGGCACGTTTCCTCAGGGGAACACAGGGCAAGGAGTGCCCACCGTTCAGGAGTTCATCACCAAGACCACTCAGGAACTGCAAAGCGCAAGGGCCATGCGCGGCGGCCGCCGCTCACTAGGCGCAGCTCCCCATCCAGGTGAGGTTGTCGGGCTGCGTGTCTGCATCAACGTCCCAGGGCTCAACCGGTCCGCCTCTCAGGAGCTTTTCTGGCCTTCGCGCGTGGGACGCTACAAGGGCCCACCTCACAGCTACGTTCGCATGCCCTTTGGCCTGCCGAGTGTGGGGACCGCCTATCAGCGCAACCTGCAGAGCATCCTGGTGGCTCAGGAGGCCAGGCACCACGTTGTGCTGACGGAGATGAAGACGGTCCTCAAGGAACCCCCTGGACCCCTAGAGCCTCCCGAGGCTCAGGGCCCCGGTGGCTCATGAGGTGTAGCCACTTCGCCGCATACCTTTAGCTGCCCAACTCTCCTTCATCAACAGAACCGGGTGACATTTTCCAAGTTCATTCAGCTGGGAGCGCCCCCAGGGCTGCATCATTCTCAGGCCACGTGGGTTCATCCCTATGGCATGTATCCCTTTTTACGTCTTTAGCTTACCTTGTTGGGGGCGCCCCTCGGGCTGCATCATCCCCAAGCCGCTCAGGCCTGACCCAGTGGCATGCATCTTCCCTGCATGTACCTGAGCTAGGTTGCCTTTCATGCTTAATCTATCTATGACTATCACCTGCTCGATCGCCACCCACCATGGGAGCCACGCGCCGGCCGTCTTTCTTCAGGACCCTTCGCGTGAGTAAGTTAAGCATGGCGTCTGTGCTCGGGCCCGTCCCTGCAGCATCGATAAATCCTGTGGCTGAGATCTGTCTAGCGAGCCGGCCCCGTTCACGTCACCTCCTGGGGCCCTTGGTGCTTATCTTTCTCACGTGATAACCTCAGGAGATTCGTTCGGCGCAGGTTGTCTGACCACCTTGCAGGACCAACACAGTGAACAAGAACTAAGACCAAGCGCAACCCGCCTTGAGGTAGGGCCTCGTGAGTCCTGTGCTGGCTCATGAGTGCCCAGATACACCTCGTCTAGCCCTGCCGTGCAAGCCACATGTCAGGGCGGGGCTATACACGCCCCGGGGGATCTTCGCAGTAGGGAGACCCCACCCACGCACCAGTGGAAGCACCATGCTCCGTGCTGGCCGTCGACAGTGCCAAGGAGCGGCTATGCCCATGCACAAGCAGAAGCACTACGCTCTGCGCTGGTGATAAACAACTGAGGGCGGCCTCACGGCCGTACCAACCTCAGGGAGCCCCAGGGCTCAATGTCCGGCCTCACCGCAACGCCTCCCCTCGGGAAAGCCGCGCGAGGGGGCTGGGCACGGGGGCTGCGCTTGGGTCACGCCCAAGCGTACGCCACCCAACCAGGTCCCTCGGACCTGGTCGTTGCACGCCCCTCCCGAGCCGAGCCTCAGCGAGGGCAAAGGTATGGAGAATGTTTATACATCAAGGGGGACTCCTGAGCATCGCGACTCAGGAGCCTAACTGGTCATGTAGCCCCTCACTTCTTGGTCTGTCCTGGTGTCCGGTCGGCCCAATGATGGTTGAGGTTTGCGCGGGGCCGGGCTCTGCCGACGTAGAACATTAACCTATCCTCGTGTATCCTTCCTATAAGCTGTTTGCGCGTCAAGGGGGACTCCTGAGCATCGCGACTCAGGAGCCTAACTGGTCACGTAGCCCATCACTCCTTGGTCCGTCCTGGTCTCCGGTCGGCCCAACGGCGGTTGAGGTATGCACGGGGTCAGGCTCTGCCGGTGTAGAACACAAAGCAAATAGGAATAAAATTGCAAAATCTCAAAGCAAATATTACAAGACATATTGTTCTCACAATATCAAAAACGGATTTAAACGCCTCCACGAGGCACGTTACATGCTGCAGGAATCTCAACAGGAAAGGAGCCGCAAGCCCGTCATCCCTCGACACCGCCGGCACCTCCTAAGCCAGCGGTGCTTCGGGGGCTGACTCCTCCCGAGGATGACTGGGCTGGAGAAGCACGAGCACCATCCCCACCTTTGCTCATGGGGAGGGGCGCGATCGCAGGAGGCGACACAGACTCAAGTTGCACCACCTCGCTCTCCCTTCTCCTCTTCGCTGCAGACGACAGCCTGGTTACACAACAAGGAAAGAGAGTCGGAAACAAGCATCAACAGCAGGAACAAGGCGAGGAGGGGCACTTACTGGTCCACAGCAGCGTAGTCCACCTTCCGCTTGGTGAGCTTGAAGCCTGAGAGCTTCGCGACTCGAGGTGCGGGGAGTTGGATTGATTTCTCGCATCTACTAGATCAGAGATCAGAGTCAGGGGAGCTCTCGTAAGTGAGCCTAAGTAAGTAGTGTGGTTCGAGCGGATCAGTCACCGCTGAGTTCTGCTTTCCTCGCAGAGTTGGTTTTAGCCGGAACCGCGCTCTTGCCTTCTTCTTGTGCCCCTTGATTATTGATCTGAATTCAAGTTAGATTAGAGAACCACACCAGCCCCAGAAGCTGAAGCAGGAGCAGAAGTTGAGCCGGAAGTGGCTCCAGCCAGCACTGGAGTAGCAGCAGAATCTCGGGAGATCAGCGCCGACCAGCTCCTCGTCGGGATCACTACCAGTTCCTCCTTCTCCTGGGGAGCGTCAGCCTCGTCATTGTCGGGAAAGGCGCGGAGGATGTCAGCCTTACTCGGGGGGGAGGTCTCCCCCGTCCCTTCGGGGGTCACCTCCGAGTCTCCCTCCTCCTCTTCTTCCTCCCCGCGGGACTCACCAGAAGACAACTCCACCGGCGTCGGCGCCGCAGGGGCCCCGATGAGCACCGGCGGCACCAGTCCACGCCCGTCAAAGGTCGGCCTGGAGGCCACGATCAGCGCCCCGTCCTTGAGGAGGAACAAGGGAGTAAAGACATTCGGCAGATACTCCTGATCGTCCCCAACCAGGACGCGGAGAGCTGCGGTCAGCTCCTCGTCGGACAAGGCCTCCGAGCTCAAGTTAACCTTGTCCTATTCATCCCCAAGTTCCCACAAGGGGCGCGTGTGGACTTGAAGCGGGGCCACACCCAGCGCCAGGAATTCCCTCAGGAGCATGGACCCTGTAATCTTCGCCGCCTTCGCGTTTCCAGGCTTCAGGTCGGACTTCATCTGCTCCAGCACCAATGTCGCCCACTCGTCGGTGAGCTTTGCGTAGGACCACCCCTTGTCGGACTGGGGCTTCTCCGTCAGCAGCGTCAAGCGTATCATGGATGCATTTAGCATCCATCATGGACCACTTGCTCCGAAAGCCGTCGGCTTTCTTCCCCGTCTTCGAGATCAAGTTGGCTTGCCGGCCGTGATGAAATTGACACACACAGAGGCATGACCCTCCTTGGCGCGGAGGAAGAAGAAGTGCCGCAGAAGGGCCACGGACGGCATCACGCCAAGGTATGCCTCGCAGTAGTAGGCGAAGATCGACAAGAGCAGGGTAGAGTTGGGATGAAGATGCAGAGCTTGTAGTCCGAAGTGATCAAGGACCTCGTAAAAGAAGTCAGAGAAGGCGGGAACCAGCCCGGCGGCGATGCTGCTCATGAAGAAGGGGTAGAAGGTGCTTCCCTCGGGCTCAGGCACGTCGGAGCCGGCCCGGAGTCCAGTCTTCCCCTTCTCGTTGCTTTCCCCCGCCGTCAGCAAGCGCGTGGTGGCGAGGTTCTTCTTCAAAACATTGGGCGTGTCGAGAGCCGGCTCGTACCAAGCCGGCGATGAGGCGGGCTTGACCCTCCGAGGCGCCATTGGTCGCTGATGCAGGAAAGGATGGGAGCAGATCTGGAGATTTCGAAAGCGGGGAGCAAGAAAGGGGATCTGAGCAATGTGAAGGAAAGTGGTGAAGGCAAGCGCTGCCCACGCCGGCCTACTTGTCAAGTCAGGGAGTTGTCGAGGCAGCATGGGAAAGCGGAGACGCCCACGTCCAATCAACCACCACGCGTCGACCAAGGCTGCAGGATATTGGGGCTCGCGGCGCTCCGTGCTTGACCTTTGGCTTCGCCTCGAAGCCAAGCCCGAGCGCGCCTTGGGCCCGGGGGCTACTGTTGGCATTCTGGGAACGGGGGTCCCCAGACTTGCCTGCCTGCAGCCCACGGCATGGCTTTGCTAGCAGGCATGTATGGCCCATCTTCATCAACAAGGCATTCAAGACCTTCGCGAGGGGCCAAGCCTCGCGAGGCGGACGATGCAAGACCTTCTCAGGAGCGGCCTCACCGGGCAGGCTCGCGAGGGGCGGAGAGTTCAAGGCCAGGCAAACCTCACGAGGTTCTCATGGCGTGAGCCATGACGATCGAGACCAGGCGGGCGCCAGCGCGCGCAGCGTCCTTGTTTCCTCTTTGGTGCTAAGGGGGCAAGCGCAGGCGCGGAGTACCGAGGCATCAAGCAAAGATTTCCATATCGGTGCAACAAGACCAAGACCAGCAGGACGGCAAGACGGAGGTCACCATGGAGCCCAAGGCGGCGTCACCACCAGAGCCTTTTGCAGGCGAAGACCACTTTTTTCAAGATAAGTTGTACTAGCTGTCCCCTTTCAAATTGGCCGTTGTTGGATCCCTTCCCGCTCAATATTTGGGGAGAGGACCAGGGCCTCTATAAATAGAACTAGCCACCACCGTAGCTAGGGAAACCTCATCTTAGACTAGAACTAGTTCATCCTACAATCACATCCACCAAGCACAAGAAGACCTCTCCTCAGGAGGTTGTTCTTCCCCCTGTACTGTTCATCCTCAGCCCGAGAGGCAATCCACCACCACATTGGAGTAGGGTATTACACCACAACAGTGGCCCGAACCAGTATAAATCTTGTGTCCTTTGTGTTGTGAGTTCGTCGAGTTAGTCCGTAAGATCTTAGCTGAGTTAGGACGTGGAACGATAGTGGGGAAATCTTCGCGCGCACCCCAGTGTTCAAACCTTAAGGGTTTTGCCAGAACCCGTGATCCGACAAGACGATGTTGCATATCTCCGAGGTGAAGGCGTGGCAACCCGTTGTAGTCATGGGAGCCCGTCGTGGAGGTGGGACCTGATCTTGGCGCTCGCGCATGACCGCCGCAGGCGGCGCACGATCTTGATGTGGTGGTGCTGGGAGTGCACAAGCATCTTCTCACAGCTGCTGCACCACCTGGCAGCTTTCCTCTTCACACGCTGGCGCCCTACGCGGCGGGTCGCGCGTTGGCCCGAGGGCGACGTCTTGACGGGGAGGTGGAGGAGGTGCTCCATGGGCCACGTCACCCGCGATAGGTGGCAGGTGAGGCAGTGAGCGAGACGGTGCGGGAGAGTCCCCGACAGCGTTGACGAGCTCGGCGATGCGGTCCAGCTAGTCTTTATAGAGGTCGTCGACGGGGCGATAGTGTAGGAGCTCGCGTTCCATGAGCAGCGCAGCCTGCACGTTCACCAACCCGTGACGAGCATGAGATGACGAACCCGCCGGAGTCAGTGATAGGGTGGCGGTGCGCCCGTCAGGCCACACAAAAGGGTGCAGCGACGAAGCTTGCTGCTCATGCCCCGCGGGGCCGGTGGCGGCGTTCGCCACTAGAGACGGCAGACGGCGAGGGCACCAGTCACCCGCCGGCACTGTCTGAGAGATGCGGGCGGCGAGGGTGGCCCGACGCTCATCACAAGCTCGACGAGCGTCAGCCATGGAAGTGATGGAGCCGCGACAGATCAACCAGCGGAAGAGAGGCTCTGACGCACCCCTACCTGGTGTGCCAAATGTCTAATTTCAGGTTCCACAAACCCTTGAGAGGTTTGAACTCTCAGGTGCGTGCGAAGAACTCGTCCTCCCCAGTTAGCCTACTCACCGATCTCACGGCCTAGCTTGATGAACTGTAAGGAAAAGAGACACGATAGTTTGCCCAGGTTCGGGCCACCTTGCGGTGTAAAACCCTACTCCTGCTTTGTGGTGGGTTGGCCTTGAGGGGCTGGGGATGAACTAGTACAGTGTGGGAACAACCTCAGGAGGAGGGGTGTTCTTGGGCTCAAGTGAGCTAGTGAGTGTGTGGATGGAACGGATCGGATCCCCCACTATAGTGGTGGATAAGTCCTATTTATAGTGGCCTTGGTCCTCTTCCCAAATCAAGGCGGGAAGGGATCCCACAATGGCGAAATTCGAAGGGAGACAACTAGTACATGCTATCCTGACAAAAGTAGTCTTCGCCTACAAAAGCCTCTGATCGTGACGCCGTGGTGGGCTCGGCGATGACCTCCGTCCTACCGTCCTGGCATTCGGTCTTGTTGCACGGGAATGGAAACCTTTGGTTGTTTCCTCAGGACTCTACGCCTGCGCTTGCCTCTTTAGCACCAAAGAGGAAACCGGTACGTTGCGCCCACTGACGCCCACCTGGCCTTGGTCGTCATGGCTCACGTCATCCGAACCTCGCGAGGTGAGGCTTGCATAGAGATCTCCGCTCCTCAGGAGCCATCCTGAGGTGGCGGCTCCTCGTGGAGGTCTTGGTGTCGTCCACCTCGCGAGGCTTGGCCCCTCGCAAGAGTCTTGAGTTGTTGATGTTGAAGCTGGGCCATACCAGGGCATTGATGGAGCCACATCGTGGGCCGCAGGCAGGCAAGTCTGGGTACCCTCGTTTCTAGAATGTCGACAACTTACATCTTTTGGGCTAGGCAATATGCTCTAGTGCTTGACTTATATCTTTTTAGAGCACGGCGGTGGGTTAATTTTATAGAAATTGTTGAACTCTCTTGATTGACTTATATTATTTTGAGAGTCTCTAAACAACATGGTAATTTGCTTTTGTTATAAATTTAGTCCTAATATGATGGGCATCCAAGAGGGATATAATAAAAACTTTCATATAAAGTGCATTGAATACTACGAGAAGTTTGATTCCTATGATTGTTTTGAGATATAAAGATGGTGATATTAGATTCATGCTACTAAGTAATTGTGGATTGGTAGAAATACTTGTGTTAAAGTTTGTGATTCCCTTAGCATGCATGTATGGTGAATCGTTATGTGATGAAGTCGGAGCATGATTTATTTATTGATTGTCTTCCTTATGAGTGGCGGTCGGGTATGAGCGATGGTCTTTTCCTACCAATCTATTCCCCTAGGAGCATGTGTGAAGTACTTTGTTTAGATAGCTTCTAGACTTTTGCAATAAGTATGCGAGTTCTTTATGACTAATGTTGAGTCCATGAATTATACGCACTCTCACCCTTCCACCATTGCTAACCTCTCTAGTACCGCGCAATTCTCGCCGGTGCATTACACCCACCATATACCTTCCTCAAAACAGCCACCATACCTACCTATTATGGCATTTTCATATCCATTCCAAGAAATATTGTCACACAACTTCCACGGTTCCGTCATATTTTTGTTCTAAGTTTCGAGTTGTAGTTTTTGAGTTGTAAGTAAGTAAAAGTGTGGTGATCATCATTATTCGAGCATTGTCCCATGTGAGGAAAGGATGATGGAAGCTATGATTACCTCACAAAGTTGGGATGAGTCTCCGGACTTTATGAAAAATAAAAGAGGCCAAAGAAGCCCAAATAGAAAAGAGGCTAAAGAAGCCCACCAAAAAGAAAAAAATGAGAGAAAAGAGAGAAGGGACAATGTTACTATCCTTTTTCCACACTTGTGCTTCAAAGTAGCACCATGATCTTCATGATAGAGAGTCTCATATATTGTCACTTTCATATAGTAGTGGGAATTTTTCATTATATAACTTGGCTTGTATATTCCAATGATGGGCTTCTTCAAATTGCCCTAGGTCTTCATGAGCAAGCGAGTTGGATGCACACCCACTTAGTTTCTTTTGAGCTTTGATACACTTATAGTTGTAGTGCATCCGTTGCATGGAAATCCCTACTCACTCACATTGATATCTATTGATGGGCATCTCCATAGCTCGTTGATACACCTAGTTGATCTGAGATTATCCCCTTCTTTTTGTCTTCTCCACAACCACCATGTTCTATTCCATCTATAGTGTTGTATCCATGGCTAACACTCATGTATTGCGTGAAAGTTGAAAAAGTTTGAGAATGTCAAAAGTATGAAACAATTGCTTGGCTTGTCATCGGGGTTGTGCATGATTTAATACTTTGTGTGATGAAGATGGAGCATAGCCAGACTATATGATTTTATAGGGATAACTTTCTTTGGCCATGTTATTTTGGGAAGACATGATTGCTTTGTTAGTATGCTTGAAGAATTATTGTTTTTATGTCAATATTAAACTTTTGTTTTGAATCTTATGGATCTAAATATTCATGCCACAATAAATAAAATTACATGGATAAATATGTTAGGTAGCATTCCACATCAAAAATTCTGTTTTTATCATTTACCTACTCAAGGATGAGCAGGCATTAAGCTTGGGGATGCTTGATACGTCTCCAACGTATCTATAATTTTTTATTGTTCCATGCTATTATATTATCTGGTTTGGATGTTTTATATGCATTAATTTGTTATTTTATATTATTTTTGGGACTAACCTATTAACCTAGAGCCGAGTGCGAGTTTTAGTTTTTTCCTTGTTTTTGAGTTTTACAGAAAAGGAATATCAAACAGACTCCAAATGGAATAAAACTTTCGTGATGATTTTTCTTGGACCAGAAGACATCCACGGAACTTAGATTCCAAGTCAGAAGAGTCCTGAGGAGGCGACAAGCCGCCAGGGCGCGCCCTAGGGGGGGCCTGGCTTGTGCCCCCCTCGGGAGTCCACCAACCTCCCTCTTTGCTCTATAAATACTCAAATATTCCATAACCATCAAAGGCATCCACGAAAATACTTTTCCGCCGCTGCAAGCCTCTATTCCTGTGTTATCCCATCTAGGGGCCTTTTCCGGCAATCTGCTGGAGGGGGAATCGATCACGGAGGGCATCTACATCAACTCCATTGCCCTTCTGATGAATCGTGAGTAGTTTACCTCAGACCTATGGGTCCATAGCTAGTAGCTAGATGGCTTCTTCTCTCTCTTTGATCTTCAATACAATGTTCTCCTTGATGTTCTTGGAGATCTATCTGATGTAAACTTCTTTTGTGGTGTGTTTGTCGAGATCCGATGAATTGTGGATTTATGATGAGCTTATCTATGAATATTATTTGAATCTTCTCTGAATTCTTATATGCATGATTTGATATCTTTGAATTTCTCTTCGAATTAAAGGTTTGGTTTGTCCAATTAGATTGATTTTTCTTGCAATGGTAGAAGTGCTTAGTTTTGGGTTCAATCTTGCGTGATTTCACCAAGTGACAAAGTAGGGGTAGCGAGACACGTATTTCATTGTTGCCATCAAGGATAACAAGATGTGGTTTTCATCATATTGCTTGAGTTTATCCTGCTACATCATGTCATCTTACTTAATTTGTTACTCTGTTCTTATAAACATAATACTCTAGATGCAGGCAGGAGTCGGTCGATGTGTGGAGTAATAGTAGTAGATACAGAATCGCTTCGGTCTACTTGACACGGACGTGATGCCTATATTCATAATCATTGCCTTGGATATCATCATAACATTGCGCTTTACTATCAGTTGCTTGATAGTAATTTGTTCGCCCACTTTATTATTTGCCTTCGAGAGAGAAGCCTCTAGTGAAACCTATGGCCCCGGGTCTATTTCCATCATATATTTTCAGATCAATAAACCATAAAACCCCGAAAATACCTTGCTGCAATTTATCTACTTTTATTTTGTTTTACATTTTAGTAATCTTTTATATCTATCTCCATCAAATCTCACCATTGCGATTGACTGTGAAGGGATTGACAACCCATTTGTCGCATTGGGTGCGAGTGTTTGATTGTTTGTGTAGGTGCATAGATTGGGGACTTGCTTGTACCTCCTACTGGATTGATACCTTGGTTCTCTAACCGAGGGATATACTTATCTCTACTTTTTTGCATCACCCTTTCTTCTTCAAGGGAAAAACCAATGCAAGCTCAAGAAGTAGCAGTAGACCAGTTCACCCTTCTGTCAAAGAGCTACGTCTGGTTGGAGGGGTTGTGGCTTAACACAGAAGATAAACTCTCTTCACCATATTCTCCTTCAACTCGAAGTTGATCAAACTTCAGTTGATTTAACTCGTGGTAGATACTTGTCAGCGATCTCCAAACCTTTGGTCGACCTTTGCGCACCACAATCACTATTGGTTGCTGAAGATCTAGCTCGGTGAAGACAACAACTCTTCAACACTTGAGCCAAAACCTATCCGTCTAGAGAGTGTACAGCTCCCAAGAGTAATAGGTACAAGAACTCTGACTCGGAAGTATTGTGATGCTCAACCACTTTCTAAGTTTTGGCTCTTGATTTTTCTCTCAATGGATCTTAAACTCAAATCACTCGGAGAGGGGGTGCTCTAGTCAATCTTCTCAGAAACCTAAAGCGAAGCAGCCACAAGAAAAAGCTGGTGTGGGGTGGCTATTTATAGCTGAGCCTTCCCTGATGGGAAATGACCAAATTGGACATCGAGAGCAGCCAATGGCCAAATGAAATGAGTCCAACGGTCAGATTTTGAGTACAATGGTAACATTACTTGCGGAGCAAGAAATTCTAACCCCTTGATCTGAGACAAATCTCTCGCAGCAAAGAAGATTGCAATCTCTTGATGACAAGTATTTTCTCGAAACACAAAGAGATTTCTCTCTCAATTTCCATAGGTCTGGGCTAAGCATCATAGCGGATCTAAGCTTCGAGAACCTATACCCCTCTTAATAGTATGGAGGTCCTATGACAAATGAACAGAAAAAGAAAGATGAAAAGAATACTACTTCTTCAATTTGTTTTCGACTTCCCGCTGCTGTCAATTTCTTCGGACAACAACACCGAACCAAATACTTTGCTGCTGCAGTAATCTTTTTGAGGGGATAATTCCTTCACAGCAAACTTCTCATCTACATATCTTCACCAGATGTAGCTCGTTCTTCTCTGCAACGCAGATATACTTCGATGAAGTTCCTCGAACTTGACACCAAAGACAGCATTCTCTTCGGTTTCTGTATGGACTATTTCTCTCTGTATACACTAGCAAACAAATCAATCCATACATGTTTCTATAAACAATCTCCAAAACACATGAAGACAGATATTGCGCCAACAATCTCCCCATTTTTGGAAGATTGTTGACAAAACAGAACACATCGAAGGATAGATAATGAATGGAATGTAATGCAAAGGATAATGAATGACGAGAGATAATTATAAAGATAAAGCATGCTCCCCCTGAAGATATGCATCATTTGAGTGTGTAGTTAAATCGAAAGGAAGCAAGGTGAATCTTCGTATGAGTGTCATGGACATAAGATCTCATTCGTGGTCTCTTTCAATGCACTCGACATGGTCTAAGATGGTTCCTGTCACACAATCTTTGAAATGAATTAGATACAATGAATACTTTGAAATGATTTGTGATGAAGGATATGTCATGTAGGTTTTCTTATAACATGATTTGAATCCATGCGAGATGTAAATTTCCTGCAAGATAGATACTCGAGAATTGTCAGAGCAAGGGAAATAAAGGATATTGCTCGGAGGAGTTAAGATTCAGACAAAGTTTTCCTGCAACAAGGTTGATACGAGAGATATATGCGAGGAAAAACACTTTATCAGTCATACAGATAAGTATCAAGAGATTTTAAAATGAGGTTGACTAACTTCACCTGTAAGTTTAGAAAAAGAGAGATAATAATCATAGCACATCCAACCATAACACACATAGTTTCAAGGAGTAAAAATGCCTCTGAGTAGAGAGGCATGAATTCTTGTCCTCCTTGGCAAACATTCACTTTCCCTGCATGAAGGATAATTATCAAGTATAATCATTGCATGGGAATATATTTTTGATAGCACCTGCAAACAAATAGTTGGAAGCAAATAGCATTGCAGGGGGGTTATTAACAGTACATGGCGATCAAGTATTCCAACACCACAAGCGGTGCGATAAGTTCAACAAGAAAATTGTTTGAAAAACACCAAAATGTTTGACTACGAAAAGCAACTGGCGAATGAAAACACCCTGCAAATACCACGTTCGTCTATCACTTGATGTACTTCTCCCCCTTTTGTCAACAAGTGTCAAAAAGGAAAGATAATGCATACGAGGAACTACACGTCTGAAGAATCCTTAGAATCAGAATTAGCACTGCTTGACGAATCAGAATTTGCAGAGCGAGGAATAGTTGAGGGCGAAGCAGGAATAGCAGCATGAGCTTCGGGAACTCCTTCGGAGGAAATGGTGCAAGGTGCATCAGGCTTGTAGATAAGTGTACTAGTTGTGTCTTCGATTTCATCATCTGGTCCGACAAACAGCAAATCAGTAGATGCAGAATGTTGAGGTAACACAGGGATTTGTCTTTGGATGCGAGGTACTGAAAATAACTCCAGATAGTCATATTCTTTCTTGATGCCTTTGGCAGCCAGCTATTTCTGTGAATAATGCTGCCTTAGAAGAGTCCAAGAGTGCTTCTTTTGCTCCTTCTCATGCGGAAGGGTTTGGCAAGCATAATTATGAAGCGAGTTGAGTTCAATCATCAATTCCATATTTTCTTTTCGATCGAGCTTGATGTGACTCTCTAGAGCTTGCTGAGTGCGAATGCAAATCTCATATAGAGATGGATTTTCTTCTCGAGGGATTTAAATCTTGGTTCTCTTAACTTTCGGAGCAGTGTTAGAAGCAGAAGCAGCACCAACAACATCAACAGGTGCCTTTCCTTTGCCAATATCCTTCACCATTCGGAGAGTGTCACGAACTGGTGGCATGAAAACCTTCGGAACATGAGGGAAGAAGAAATTTCTATGAATGAGCTTCTCAATTGCAATCATGATCCAAGGGGCATATGGCTTCAATGATTGGGGGTTGTCAGGTCACAATCCAAGTTGTGAATGAATAGGTCTGGAACATCAAAATGACTTCCTTGAGAAATGGCCAGAAGAGCATTTCCCACAATGCCATTGATAGACTCGGGTATGCTGGTTGGCGTCAGAGAATTGCAGAGGATGTAGAAAATCACTTTGTTCTCATAGGCCAACTTGTTAGGATCTATATCAATGCATTCATCTCCAACCAGTTTGGGGTCCATTAGCAAGTGAATTGTCCTTCAGAGACTTCCCAGTAGTGCAGCCTATGTTCTCGTTATTTATCAAATTCACATCGAGGAAGATTTAGCAGCACAAGGAACTGACCTGCCAAGCATTTGATCTTCTCTTCTCCTGTTATCCATTCGAGAATCCAAGTAGAGCTATCTCCAAGTTCTCCTGAGATGTACAGAGTGGCATAGAACTGAAGGATAACCTCTCGATTCCATCCATGATTGAAGCGAAGAAAACCCTTCAGAAAAGCATGTTAAATATGTTTGATGGCGTGATGAAAGCAGGGAATTTCTTCGAGCTCATCGAAATTCCGAATCTTGTGATTAAAGATTCGATTCTTGCCAAATAGGATCTGAGCATAATGTACAGCTTGCTCTTTCGTCTAGAACCTGGGTGATAGCAAAGTCCTTTCTCCTTCATACGGGCTAGTCCCAAAGAATGCTAGCTTCAAAAGACGAAGCTGCTCATTGAATGCAGGACCATTTGGGCCATCTTTAGCAGGGAATGGGAGAAATGTTCCCTGGGGGTACTTCAGATTTTCTTCATCACTCACTGCCTTGGGCCGAGCATCATCGGATGCTGGCATATCTTCATCAATGGACTTTAATGGAGCAAGGGGTATTTTCAACTTTTCTGGTGCAGACAGCTTTGAGGCATTTGTCTGACCATCATTTTTCTTCGTTGAAACTCCTCCAGCGACTTTATGACTATTAGGCACTAAGGCCTTTTCTTACGGTGCACTCTCATCGATGGGAGACACAACAACTTCTTCACACGTGTGGGTCACAACGGCTTCTTTCACGGTTTCTTGCGGTACAATAGGTGCAACATCTCCATCGTGAGAAATGGGCTCTTCAGACTTCTTTTCTTCCTCTTCTATCTGCGAAGCGGTAGAAGAAGGAGCAGGATCAACCTCCATTAGGGTAGGGGCACCAGATGAGGTGGTCAGGTGGTATTCTCTTGGGAAGCATTTTGCTCCCCTCAATCTTCTCATTCTCTTCCTGGTTGGATCTGGAGGGCTCAGCTTGCATTTCCTTTGGAGGCGATGAAACTGCATTTTCAATCGCAATCCTTCATCAGTTTTATCATCATTAGCTTGCTGGTCAGGCTGAGCATTTTCTTCGCCAAAATTGTTCAGAAAGATATCCATAACATATGGTTCCACATGAGCATCAGCAGCAGGAATGTCATCTTGCACAGGACTGGCATGATGCATGGGTTCATCCACATGAGGTAGGGATGGTGGAACTTGCTGTAGAGGAGTGCTTGAATCAAACGGAGCATCGGCAATTTTCTGAGGGCAAGGAGGCTTGATTCCTTTCGGCTTGCTAGCCCTAGCTTTAGAGATTTTGTGATATCAAGAATCTCTTTGTCTGGACTTTTCCTTTCAGATTCTGTACTGACATCTTTCCTCGATATCTTGATTCAGCTTCTCGGTCATTTTTCCCAGCTCAGTGAAATGTTTCGTTACCAGCTTGGTAACATCATCGGGGAGACCCAAACTGCTCAAATCAACTGGTTTTGCATCGTAGGCAACACTTTCAATAACATCAATGAAGAGATGGAAGTCATATTTATGTTCCTCTGTGGAAGCAGGAACACCGGTTTTGGCTTTCTTGACAGAAGCAGCAGCTTTCTCTTCGGGCAGCAGCTTTCTCTTTGCAGAAGGGGCGGCGGAACCCGAAGGTTTGTTAGAGACTGGAGTGGGTGCAAGTCTTGGTGACGACCTTAGAAGGGGTGAAACTTTCACTCGTGAGGGAGTTTGGTATGGCTTGTTCAGTAGAGCTCATTGATCATACATGGGTATTTCTGCGGGAGCATCTTCATTAGAGGATTCATTAGATGAGGCAGAAGCTGCCTTCTTGGATTTTCTGGCAACATATTTCTTTCGGGGAGCTTGAGGGGAAACATATTTCTTGCCTTGCTTTCCTTTCGCGCAGAGGCGCAATCCTTTGTCTTTTGTACGTCTTGCTGAGTCAGCGTGACGTTTCTCTCTTTGACTTTATTCTTCTTTGCAACCCTTGCTTCACGCTTAGCTTTGGCCTTTGCTCAATTTTCCACTTCTTCGGGAAAGTCAGCAATTGTTTTGAGGGAGTAAGGATGAGCATTTTCAGTTGGAGGGTCCTGACTTTTTCATCGTTTGGGCCAAGGCAGCTCTCAGTAATACAATCATTCCAAGGTGGAGTGAATGAAAAAAGAATTTGATATTTCCTTTGAACATTCTCATGATTGAACCATTTCTTCGCCCAGTGACGATGAATCCTTTGCAGCCTGTTATTTCTCTCAGTTGTGGTTTCATCTCTAGGTGGAGTTTTGTAGCTTTCGGGATCAGACATTTCTACCGTTGTATTCTTCTATCTGCCACGACCACCTTTCTTTGGATTTCCATTGAAGAAAAGAGCCATAAAATCTGTGACAAGTTCATCCTCGGGCTGACTATGAGCCAAGGGAATATCATCTTATTCTTCTTCTTCGGCTTCTGACTCAGATTTCTTTCCTAGTATCTTGGGTGGCTTTGATGCTTTTACTCCACCAGTTAACTTCAATCGTTTAGACTAAGGGATTTCTTCTTTAGAACCAGACTGCTCTTTTGAATTGTGAGCCATGACCAACCGCATTGACGCGACCAACGACGGAGAGACTTCACCGGAGTTGTGCGGTGAGGCACTTTGACGGTGTTGCTTCGAGCTCGGGCTCGGGAGGAGGTAGATGAAGAAATGGCAAACTAGAGAGGAAGAAGACGCGGGGAGGTGTATATATAGCAGGAGCGCAGAACCACCTCTCTGAGATCTATGGCCAACAAATGCGGGACGTTCTGCATTCAACGGACACGGTAACGATTGTGAGAATCGTGGTACGTGGCAACCATTTCCTGCGAAAATCTTGTAAACTGAACGGAAGACCGAAAGGTTTGAGGAATGGCAAACGCCAAATACAGATTAAAGTTCAAAGTTTATTTCATTCGTGGCCAATGACGTCGGACTGAATTCTTCTTCGGATCAAATTACATGTTTATGACAGACATCATAGAATGGACGAGAAAGAATAGAGGGAAAACAGGGTCCAAATCAAAACACTCAGCCAAACAAGAGAGAACACAAAACCTGTTGGAAATATGCCCTAGAGGCAATAATAAATTGATTATTATTATATTTCCTTGTTCATGATAATTGTTTATTATCCATGCTATAATTGTATTGATAGGAAACTCAGATACATGTGTGGATACATAGACAACACCATGTCCCTAGTGAGCCTCTAGTTGACTAGCTCGTTGATCAATAGATGGTTATGGTTTCCTAACCATGGACATTGGATGTCGTTGATAACGGGATCACATCATTAGGAGAATGATGTGATGGACAAGACCCAATCCTAAGCATAGCACTAGATCGTGTAGTTCGTATGCTAAAGCTTTTCTAATGTCAAGTATCATTTCCTTAGACCATGAGATTGTGCAACTCCCGGATACCGTAGGAGTGCTTTGGGTGTATCAAACGTCACAACGTAACTGGGTGGCTATAAAGGTACATTACAGGTATCTCCGAAAGTGTCTGTTGGGTTGGCACGAATCGAGACTGGGATTTGTCACTCCGTGTAAACGGAGAGGTATCTCTGGGCCCACTCGGTAGGACATCATCATAATGTGCACAATGTGATCAAGGAGTTGATCACGGGATGATGTGTTACGGAATGAGTAAAGAGACTTGCCGGTAACGAGATTGAACAAGGTATCAGGATACCGATGATCGAATCTCGGGCAAGTATCGTACCGCTAGACAAAGGGAATTGAATACGGGATTGATTAAGTCCTTGACATCATGGTTCATCCGATGAGATCATCGTGGAACATGTGGGAGCCAACATGGGTATCCAGATCCCGCTGTTGGTTATTGACCGGAGAACGTCTCGGTCATGTCTGCATGTCTCCCGAACCCGTAGGGTCTACACACTTAAGGTTCGATGACGCTAGGGTTGTAAAGGAAGTTTGTATGTGGTTACCGAATGTTGTTCGGAGTCCCGGATGAGATCCCGGACGTCACGAGGAGTTCTGGAATGGTCCGGAGGTAAAGATTTATATATGGGAAGTCCTGTTTTGGTCACCGGAAGAGTTTCGGGGTTTATCAGTAACGTACCGGGACCACCGGGAGGGTCCCGGGGGTCCACCAAGTGGGGCCACCAACCCCAGAAGGTTGCGTGGGACAAGAGTGGTGAGGGACCAGCCCCTTAGTGGGCTGGTGCGCCTCCCACCAAGGCCTAAGGCGCAGGGAGAGTGGGAGGGGGCAAACCCTAGGTCCAGATGGGCCTTAAGGCCCACCCTAGGGGCGCCTCCCCTTCTCCCCTCTCTTGGCCGCCACCCAAGACCCATCTAGGGCTGCCGCCCCTCTAGGGGTGGGAACCCTAGAGGGGGCGCAGCCTCCTCCCCTTCCCCTATATATATGAGGCCTAGGGGCTGCCCATAATACACGTGATTTTGATCTCTGCCTGATGGTGCAGCCCTCCCTCTCTTTCTCCTCATATCCCGTGATGCTTGGTGAAGCCCTGCAGGATTGCCACGCTCCTCCATCACCACCACGCCGTTGTGCTGCTGCTGGATGGAGTCTTCCTCAACCTCTCCCTCTCTCCTTCCTGGATCAAGGCTTGGGAGACGTCACCGGGCTGTACGTGTGTTGAACGCGGAGGTGCCGTCCGTTCGGCACTTGGTCATCGGTGATTTGAATCACGACGAGTACGACTCCATCAACCCCGTTCACTTGAACGCTTCCGCATAGCGATCTACAAGGGTATGTAGATGCACTCCCCTTCCCCTCGTTGCTGGTCTCTCCATAGATAGATCTTGGTGACACGTAGGAAAATTTTGAATTTCTGCTACGTTCCCCAACAAAACCACGGAGCTCTGAGTGAGTTGATATATGGACAAAACACAAACACAACGAAAAGCAAAGAAAACAAAAGAAAAACACAAGGAACTAACACCAACAAAATAGATCTCAGGATAAAGAATAAGCGAATGGAATTCCTGAGATAATATCTGCAAGAGAGGATTAGTTCTTTTTCGAAACACACTTGCATGGGCAACAAGGATCTCATTTGCTTCGTCTGAGCAGGAGAGTTCTTTTGGCGCGGCAAGACACATGTGCACTTTGAGAGTAATCATATGAATATGCATTGAAGTTATTTCCAGAGACATGAGTATAATGATTTGAGGAGATACGCACGTAATCCTTCTGTCGAGGGTTTGATCGATACCCATTCAAAGGTTTTCTTGTACCATTCTGCGAATGATAATCATTGTCTCAAAGAGAATTGCTCTGCATATTCAAGTTAGTAGTGACAGATAGATTTTCAATAATGCACTTCTTAACTCAGACTTGTTTCTTGGGTGAACCAAACCTGCAGTTAGTACCAACATATCGAGCAAATACCTTACCATTCTGTTATTTGAAGAGATTGTAGTTTGAGTCATCAGACTTGTCAGAAACAACTGTAATGGGAGTATCATATCCTGATAGAATTTCAAGTTCGAGAGTTTTGCTTTTAGCGAGAACCCAACTCGTTCGAGGATACTATTCGGGAGTACAGTAGGTTCCATCAACGTTGAGTTTTCTTTCGAAATCTGAACCTTCTTTTCGAGGATTTTTGTGCAGTGTTGACCTCTTGAGCACATCACAGAGGGTTTGATGCCCTTTTAGGCTCCTTATCATTCCTGTCTCAAGCAAGTCATTTAGCCTGCAATTTTTCTCAGTAATAGCCACAAATTCCTTGGAAGAGGGGTTAGTGATACCATTTGTAGTAGTAGAAAAATTCTCAATGATGGCATTAGAAGATTCAGCATGAGAATCAACATTACTACGTTCTAGGTTAAGCAAGGAGGCACGAAATCATCAAGAAGTCGAACAGATTGCTCGGCGAAGAGAGAAGCTTTTTCTTTCACAAGCTTGTTATGAGATTCTTTCAGAGACTCGAGTTCTTGATTCCTATTAAGGAGTTCATCAGATAAACTCTTGAAGTCGACTAAAAGAGAATCATATTTGTTGGAAGGTTCATCAATAGTTGAAGAAAAAGCGTCATGCTCTTCCATCAACTTTTGTTTTTTCTCTTATCTCTTCGACCAGTAATCCTTCAGTTTTCCTAAGATTCTTCTCAAGCATTTCAAGTTCATCATGTTGAGATTTAGCAATCTTGACCAGTTTAGCATAGGCAATATATTCAGGAGAATATCCATTCATGGATTTTTGGTCTTTTGTTGATACCTGATCCTTAGATGATTTTGCCATGAGACAGAATGTGATAGGTTCATCATCACTAGAGGCATCATCATCGGAGTCTGATTCGAGTGAATAGTCTGATGATTCATAGGCAATGAAGGCATTGCTCCTTCCTATCCTTTTGTAGAATTGTTTGTCATCTAATTCAGTGTCTGTTGTTTCCTCTTCAGAATCTAGGGTCATATCAGTGCATGCTCTATTCAGTTGTGATATTTTCTTCATATTTGACTCGATGGTTGCTCTAGCTTTCACGTCAGTGGCTGGTTTCACCGAAGAAGATTCCTTTTTCTTCGAGAGCTTAGTATGACGATCCATTCGTGTGAATCCATTGCAATGAAGATATTTCCATCTATTGCTAGGTTTTCCATTCCAGCATGGGCAGTCTGCTATGACATGACCGAATTGTATACACTTGAAGCACTTTATATCTTTCGGTGGAAGCATCCTAGAGGATTTAGGCAAGTCAAGTTCATCTTCATTTACGAGATACAGATTTTGTCTTCTAAGATTATTTAGCCTTTCTGTGAGCATTTCCATTTCTCTGGTGATGGTGTGTTGATTCTCAACATCTTCTTCTTCTTGTGAACTGCCGTAGTGTGAAAGAATTTCTCCTTCACCTTCTGAAGAAGATTCTTGATCTGCATTTTCTAGTTCCATCTTTTTCTTCATGGAGTGACAATAGCGCCATGACCTCTACGTAGTGAAGTTCTTCATAATCTGGTCTTTGCTTGATTTCTGCTACGATGGGATCGAAGGTAGTGTCAAGAGCACTGAGCAGCTTGTTGACCACATCTTTATCGGTGATATCAATTACTCCTCGTTGATGAAGTCTTTCAACAATATTTGTCATTGATCAGTGAGTTCCATAGCACTTTCTTTTCGAAGTCTTCTGAAACCAGCAAACATGGAACGAAGCATTTGAGGGTGAGGGTCTGTTCTGGCAATGAACTCTTCATGAAAAAATTTCATTGCATCCCACAGTTGCTTAGCAGTGTCAAGCGTTCGGAGCCGAAGGAAAATGTCCTTTGAGATACTTGCACAGATAATATCTTTCGCTTATGCATCCAACCAGCATAGCTTTGTCATGTGGGTTGGAGCATTAGGGTGTTGAATAGTGTATCCATCTTCCACAATCTACCATAGATCTAGATTGATGGCTTGAATTCTGATTCTCATTCTTTCTTTCCACTAGAGATAGCCATTTCCATCGAAGATAGGAAATCTTTCAGAGTGTGAGGATCTACCTACATACAACATACTCAAAACTCCAAGGACGTTAGACCTTTGATAAACAAAGATAGGGAGTACCTGCTCTGATACCAATTGTTAGGACCGAGAGTATATCAACCAAAGGGGGTAAACGGGAGATTCAAAAATTCTTTCGAATGTTTTGAACCGATCCCAAACACAGCAGCGGAATCAATCTTGCTATTGAGGAACAAAATCTTTGATGTAGGATGTAATGATGGTTCGAGCATATGATACAACAGGTTTGATGATAACAATGGTAATGCAATATGCCAACAGAAATAATATCATGACAGAGAGCTGGAATAGAACTATGATGGATAACTCAGAAGAATGACTATACTGATGTAAAAGATCACAGCACAGAAGATAACAGGAACTAAGGTAGCATGACCGAATGATGAGGGTGCAACAATGTGAGCAACGAATTATAACTATTACAACGAGAGTGGAGCCGAATGATATGCAATAGAAAATAATTGATCTGATAAATATCGTCACAGAGCACATATGAAGACTGTCGAATGTAATACAGTAAAGGAAATTGAACCAGTGGTGCTCGATGGCATAAATTTGGTAGACCAGTTCACCCTTCTGCCAAAGGGCAATGTCTGGTCGGAGGGGTTGTGACTTAATACAGAAGATAAACTCTCTTCACCCTATTCTCCTTCAACTCGAAGCTGATCAGACTTTAGTTGATTTAACTCGTGGTAGATACTTGTCAGTGATCTCCAAACCTTCGGTCGACCTTTGCGAACCACAATCACTCTTGGTTGCTGAAGATCTAGCTCGATGAAGACAATAACTCTTCAACACTCGAGTCGAAACCTATCTGTCTAGAGAGTGCGCAGCTCTCAAGAGTAATAGGTACAAGAACTCTAACTCAGAACTACTGTGAGGCTCAACCATTGTCTAAGTTTTGGCTCTTGACTTTTCTCTTGGTGGATCTTAAACTCAAATCACTCAGAGAGGGAGTGCTCAAGTCAATCTTCTCAGAAATCTTAAGCGGAGCAGCCACCGGACAAAGCCGGTGCGGGGTGGCTATTTTATAGCCACTGCCTTCCCTGATGGGAAATGACCAAATTGGACATTGAGAGCAGCCAATGACCGAACGACACGAGTCCAACGGTCAGATTTTGAGCATAACGGTAACATTACTTCATCCTGAGACAAATCTCTCGCAAGGAAGAAGATAACAGTCTCTTGTTGGCAAGTATTTGCTCGAAACACAAAGAGATTTATGTCGTAACTTTCATAGGTTTGGGCTAAGCATCACAAAGGATCTAAGCTTCTAGAACCTATACCCCTCTTGGTAGTACGTAGGTCCTATGACTCAAATGAACAGAAGAAGAAAGACAAAAAGAATACTACGTCTTTAATTTGTCTTCGACTTTCGTTCGCTGCAGTCAATTTCTTCGGACAACAACACCGAACCAAATGCTTTGCTTCAGCAGTAACCTTTTTGAGGGGATAATTCCTTCACAGCAAACTTCTCGTCTACATATCTTCATCAGATGTAGCCCGTTCTTCTCTGCAACGCATATATACTTCGGTGATATTCCTCGAACTTGACACTAGAGACGGCATTCTCTTTGGTTTCTGTATGGACTATTTCTCTTTCTATGCACTAGCAAATAAATCAGTCCATACCTATTTCTGTCAACACTCTCGAAAACACAGGAAGGCAGATATTGCACCAACAGTAGGCAATGACCACTCTTCCGGTTGCGATTCAACGCCGGGGTATGCCTTGGGATCGAGCCCTTGAACACTGGTCGCTTCCTACTAATGTGGTCATGGACGACCAAACCGGTAGCCACAATCTCCTCATCATCGGATGAAGAATCATACGAATCGCAGATGAAATTGTGAAAAAGTACTCGTCGTCAGAGTCCATTTGTACCTTGCGGGCAAACTGTCGAACACCTTGCGGGCGTCATGGAAGAAGCCGGCCGGTGAAGAGCCTCGCGGCTCTACGAGACTTGGTAGCAGGCCTGGAGGAGTAGAGGCGAACGTGGCGGTGTCCGGCGAGCGAGGTAGCCGCATGCGTGCTGCCGGCAAAGGAGGCGAGGGCGTGGTGGCATCGAGTGCTGCGACGGTGGCGAAAACAGTCCACCAAACGCCGGAGTAGGGGGCAGTCAAGGGGTGGTGTGCTGCTGGGGGGGTGTGGGTGCGGGCGGTCGGTCGGACTGGGCACCAGAACTGAGCAGCGACAGCAACGGCGATGGGTGGGGCGGCCAGGTGTGTAGGCTGTCGATGGAAGGAAGGGGGAATGGTCAATGTGTCACCGACTGGCGGGCCAAGGGGAGGACAAGGGCGGGCATCGCGCGTGTCCGCGCCGATGCAAATGCGGCCCAAATTTGGGCCTGAAATGGATCGCGCGCGGACAAAAAAGAAACGCTTGTCCGTTTGAGTCACCGCGTTGGGCTGACTTTAGTGTCCGTCTCGACCCAAAGACAATTTGAGTAGGAGAGTTGGAGTTGCTCTTAGCAATATAAGAATGATGTTGTAACTTGTAAAATGTTGTGAGTGGATTATGTGGAAAGCACGAAATGATGTTTGTGACATGGACTGGTATGCCTGTGATTTAATTTGGATGAAGCTGTATCCCTTACTAAATGGCTGGGCCCCTCTGTGTTCGTCCCTCTGGACAAAAAATACTGCTGGAGAGACGTTTGCAGATGATCGAACGGAGGATGCCAGAGCCCAGAAGTTCCCCTCATAAAATGGTGCTGAAGAAACGAAGGATCTCCTTGGAGCTGGAGGGACCGGGGGCGCGTGCCTAGAGGATCTTGTGAAGAAGCTACGAAGTTGTCGGCGAGGATGTAGGCTGGCCTGCAGCCGGTGCTGGTTTCGACTTTCGAAGGCATTGGCGCGCAATGGGTACGGATCCGGAGGAAGGGAAAGGGAATCCGAGACTGGCAATCGGATGGACGGATCAATGGCGTGTGTGTGTCTCAGTGTCTGGTAAAGGTCGCGTGATCCAAGGGAACGGCGCCCCCTTCCCTTCATCGGCAAAATTAATAAATTTGATCTATAGACGAAATCAAATTATAGAATGAACTATTCGTAAAACTATTTCACGCGGCTGACCTTTTTGTGTGACGCCCGACACGAAGACGTCACACTACATTGTGCAACGCCTCGCAGATAGGTGCTACACGCCTGACCAACGTCACACCCATGTGATCTGAAAATTACTAAGTCAGTGTGCAGCGCCTGAGAGCTAGGCGCCACACTATACAGTGTAGCGCCTAGCTTCTAGGCGTTGCACTAGTGGTTGCTTCATTTTGTAGTGCAACGCCTGAGAGCTAGGCGCCACACTATACAGTGCAGCGACTAGCTCGTAGGCTCTGCACAATGACTTAGCAATTTTTAGGCAGTTTGGGGTGCAACGTTGGCCAGGCGTGTAGCGCCTATCTGTGAGGCGTTGCATAATGTAGTGTGACGCCTTCGTGTCGGGCGTCACACAAAAAGATCAGCCGCGTGAAATAGTTTCACAAGCAGTTCATTCTGTGATTTGATTTTATCCACTGGTCAAATTTGTCAAATTTGCCTCCTTCGTCAGCCTGCCGCGGCAGTCTACTCTCTGCTGTACTACGAGGAGAGCAGACAAGGGACACGGCTACGGAAGTTACCCGCTGCCTGCCCGTCCCGTCCGCCGCTAGGGACAGCGTGGGGGCACAAGCAAGCCCAGGGCCGGGTGCACTGCTGCTACTGCACTGCATTAACGCGCGCACAAGTACGGAAGTGCCACTGATTGGTCTAGCTTTCTCGGACTCGCCACTGCTCAGGGCTGCTCCTCTGTCTCTTCTCTTCTCTTCTCTCGCCGTGGCCCGTGGCCATCTTCCTTCCTCGACGGACGTCGCCGTGCATTTCAAAACCGAGACTAGGATGAAGATCCGGATGTGCTCTCAGTCTCTCAGCTACAGTAGAAAATCATGCATGGGTTCCATACGGTGACAAAGGGAAGAGAGCGTCGAGACATATACTACCACAGTGGTGCACCATGAGTCACGACCCCATCCACGGAGGACCACCCCATTTTCTCTCACTGGTTTCTTTCCGAGTGGTTTGGACATTTCTCCATGCGAAGGTGGATTCTGCATCAAGCAGAGAATTCCACGCTCCAAAGTTCCAGGAAGGAACAAGCTGCCCATATTCACTTTTACTGAGCATTTGCTTTCTCACGTGCCTGAAAGTAAGTGGATCCATACTCCCTAGGTGCGTCTGAAGTCCGATGCACACACTGGGGCCGCCGTACGCGTGACTTGCAGTGCAGGAGCAGTCCCTCCGAGCAACGGCACGGTATCCCCCTGAATTTATCGGAAAACTCTGAGCACGTTCTTCAGTGATGGGCCCAAACCCAATCATTCAAGCCAGACAGCGAGTTAATACGTGACATAAATTTGGAGCACGCGTTGAGTGTGATTCTTTCTTATTACAGTAAAACGAAGGGTAAACGGGTCGCATACCGTCACATGCTGCTCGATCGGCGTTGGTCCCCTGGCCATGCATGTGCATGTGCCGTCAGATTCCTAGATAGCGAGATCCCGTGAAAAAGGCTCTCCTCGAGAAGACACGAAAACTGTGGCAGTGCGACGCCTGCCGCACTACATTGTCAGAGCATCTACGTGACGGACGGCACCGCCGGCGCGCGTCCACGAACAGTGATCGGTCGGTCTCAAAATTCGCACATCCATGTAGCGTAGTATGTAGATCATCAAATAGGCAAAATCGACGAAAAACGGGCTCTAACCCGATAGCAAACGGGCATCACATTCACATATAAACATCACCCAAAGATCATCAGAGGGTCATAGTTCACACAATTCAAACTTTCTGGTAAATTCTAACTAGATACTATGAGCTAGATATAAGAGGGCGGAGCTTCACCACTTCCTCGCCGACCCTTTGCCCGACGCTGCTGCAGGCGTCCGTGGCAGGAGGTGTGTCGATGTCGGAGCCGTCGGAGTCGGACCCGTCGTTGGAGGAGGAATCGAAGATGACGATGTAGCCCTTCAAGCTCCGGAGTGCAACCCTGCTTGCAGTTGAGCTTGGCCACCCTCGCTGCCTTCACCGTTGCCTCCGCCGCCTCCCGCTTGAACTGCTCAATGCCGAACCGGAGCTGCTTGGCGTTGATCCTTTGGAGCCGGCGAGCGTATGTCTTCGCCGTCGTAAGTGACCGGCGGTACACCCACTGGAGGAGACGCTCATCCTCGTCGGGCACCGCTGGCATCACGCAGCGGTAGCGGGAGGAATGCATAGCCGCGTCCAACGCGGCCCTCATCTCCCTTGCCCTCTACCTCTCGTGGCGGGCGGCGCGCGCCTCCGATTCCAGAGTCCGCATCCGTGGCACCGGTGGAGCGGGCACTAGAACCCACTGCTGTCCCACACGGAGCAACTGACGGAGGTGGAGGAGGTCGTCGGATGGGTGGCGTCGATTAAGCTGCCCTCGCAGATCCGCGCGCGGGATGGGAAAGGCCGGCATCGGCGCCGGGCGACAGGAGGCGTTGCACCTGAACTGGAGTTGCCGCCCGTATCCACCCGCGAGCGCTCTAGCACGATACAAAGCGCCAGCTCGTCCTCATCTCCGAAGTTGCCGTCAGAGTGGCTGCTAGTGACAGATTGAATAATATGGTGGGGGTTTTTGTGGGGTCAGGCAAGCCAGAGGTGGGTCAGGCGAACGTGGCGGAGCGCCCGAGCCGCCTCATATCCGCCCTAGATTTGAGCTGGATATGAGGGGTGCCTATCAGCCCGGGTGTTTGAGAGCGGGTTGAGACGTCCGATTGGGTCGGTTTTTTTGACTAGCCAGTGATCGATCTGCTTGCCCGAACGTTTGTGGCGAGTTTGAGGGCCCGGCCATAAATGCTCGTAGAGCATCTCAGATCGTTCTATACCTCAAAATCAAACACCTCAAATGTGAGCGGGCATGTCTGGACATGGCGGATAGATTTTGAGAACCCAACCATCCAATTGAATGCACCAAATAAAAGTAAACACCACATTATTCAAAAAACTGAATGCACCAAATAAAACTAAACACCACATTATTATTTATTTTTAGGTCTTTATTTACATAGCGAAAGTTAACCGACCCTAGTCTATTCTTTGTTGGATATGGACATGTTTATGTTCCGTGTCTTACTCCTCGACGGAGTCATGTGCTTGGCCATGGATGTCATCGGTGGAGGTATGGATGATGTCAATGTGGATGGTCTGGCCTTGTGGTCAGTGTGGCCCAGCCCGAATGACGCGAAGCTGTCGGTGTGGGCAGCATTCCCGTCCATGATCGCCTACCCACTTCAGTGTCCGCCTCTGCTGTGATCTCCTCGAATAGGTGGTTGCGCTCCGCCTCGTTGATGTGGTCGGCACCACTCACGATGGATGGCGCTGAAGCTGCATATGCTCTCGTACAACGCCGACTGCTCATCCATGATGGCCGAATTCTCGGCAAGCATGGTCGTGACGCCTGCTCACTGGCGATCTGACACTGTGCGAGCCTTTCTTATCGAGGAGTTGCAGGTTCTGCCGCTGCTCCATATGCATCATCCGGAACATGAAGACTGGCGGCGACTACTCATTCGGTTGTGCCTCTGCAATGACAATGTTGTAGTGTTCCTCCGCCTGCTGAAGGGTGAACTTGCCAGCCAACGCCTCCTCCAACACCTCATTGTCGGTGTCAAAACCAGCAGATCTCGGGGTAGGGGGTCTCGAGCTGTGGATTCTCGGATCAATGGTAACAGGAACGAAGGAGACGATGTTTTACCCAGGTTCGGGCCCTCTTGATGGAGGTAAAACCCTACGTCCTGCTCTTGTTTATATTGATGGAGTATCGGGTACAAAGTTGATCTACCGCGAGATCATATGTTGTGGTCTAAAACCTGAGGGTATGATAAATAATGTCATAATGATCTAGCATATCCCTATCGACTAGCCCGGTCTCGGCTTATATAATGTACCAGAGGCCTAGGATAACAAGAGTCCTAGTCGAATACATCGGTGGAGAGGAATCCTTGTCTTGATCACCAAGTCTTGGGGAATCTTCCTCGTGTATGCATCGACTGTCCGAACTGGCCCATGAGTAAACGACTATGGGGTCCTCGGCCCAATCCAACTGATCGGGAGACGATGTGGTGAGTACCCCCTAGTTTAGGACACCATCAGTAGCCCCCTGAACCGGTCTTCAAATTGGGGACGCTCCTCAGTTCTTTCGAACTGTTCTTCGTCTTCGGTCGTCGGTCTTGAAAACTGGTTCAACAAATCTTCCCATCTTCTATCTTGAGGATTGCCGAGCTAAATCTGAAGATCTCGCACGTCGGGTATCCGAGGAGCCCTTTAATTCTTCGGCCTTTATCAATGGCTTGTTATTTTTATGCCACACCTAGGGTTTGAAGTATTTTTCGTGCGGCAGTGTCCTCTTGCATCCGAGCTCCAACGCCGGATTGCATTCGAGGTATCTTTTTGCAGCCGACCACCAACGCTGGACCGCTTCCGAGCTCCAACGCCGGATTGTATCCAAGGTGTCATAGATCACCTTGGTTCGAAAAAGTTAAAGGAGTTTAGCTGAGTTTAATGCCAGAAATGCCCTCTATGGAGCCAGCCACTTGCATCCGAGCTATATCTCGAAATACTTTCGAGGTGGTTCAGCACCTCGGTCATGGGCTAATTGTTTGCGGATTTTATTTCCAATGCGTGTAAATTTATTTGCTGTCAATATGTATAACCAGTAGCCCTCAAGGTGTGTGTCGGTCTAAAACCCGAGATGCACCTGAAGGAAAACCTGAAACCGATGATCCTAGTAGTCCCTGAGACTCAAGTCGATTCACGAAATCGGCCTGAGGATCAACTCCTAGCTCGGCAACATACGTAAGAATAGAAACATAGTGTAATATATTAGAGGTAATAGTGATCGGCGGATGGGCCCCCGAGAGAGGGTCGTGAGAAGTCGCCGTGATATATCATCTTGATGCCGGATAAGTCCCATATGGTACTTATTGTCTTCCGAAGACGTGCTTGTCCATAGTTCGGTTATGCCGAACACTGAGCACTTTGAATTTTCTGCATTGAATAGGCAATGCAATAGCCCTCGAGCCACTGGTCGGGTGGCAACACCAAATCAAGGGATCGATGTGCCCTTTTGATATTTATAAATAATGAGCGCAAAGCCCAGTAGCCCCCGAGCCTTAATGTGGGCACGGGTGGCCGAATTAAGGATCGATATACGTTTGACAGAAAAAAAAATTGTTGTGTTTAACACAAACTTCTCGGAAAGAGAATAAAGATCTCATAAAGGAGTTAGACCTAACGAAAGCTGAGCTCGCCAAGATCGGCCTCAAGGGACTTAATAGATAGGAAATCAATGCCAATAAGGAACTATGAGAGCGTTTTGTCAGCTGCTCGATTGTCTCAAAGAGACTGTGCCATTGACTCTTTAAAAGATTGGCTGTGAAAAAATTGATTTTTGCTCACAATTTATGTGTAATGATTCTATGTATCCAAGTACTTTACATCATTAATGCTCGGATCCGCATTGTACAAAACTTTGTTGACCGACCATCGGCTTCAACCTCCTCGGCCAGTAGCCAGGGAGTGTTTGTCCCACTTTATAAAGCCTTTATGGGGGCAAAGATTTACAACAAACAAGGCAATCCGGCCATACGGTTTTATAAACAAAGGTACACAGAGAGATATGTTATATTATGTTTTAACGTAAGAAATATCTTCCGAAGAAAATAGTCCCGCTATCGGTTCCTTTCTTTGGGTTGTCATGCTGATCATGATCATAAAACCTCTCCTCCGATCAATGTGGGAGGAAAATATTGAGGATTTAGTTCGGGGAAAGTTCCCGAACTCTATAGTATTAATGAACCAAAATTTTCAATTACGTCGTTGTCGACCAATTATATCCTTTAAGATCGCTAGCTTTCGGCTTCACCCAGTCTGAGATACTAACTTGGATGACCCGGTAGTAACAATTACAGAGGTGCTCCCTTTACCGCCTAGCCGAACAATCGGGAACGTAGGGGTAAGCACAGGAGCCAGGCAACCCAGCTTGGCCAAAATCTTAAGTCAAATTGATGCATATTTATGGCTTTATAATGATGATTGCATAAGGCAGCCCTTGTATATGAACTACAAACGTCGATGATATGTTTATTTTGACTCCGTTGCGACCGTTTATCAATTGAAAGTGGCCCATCGTCGGCTTCCACCCCCTTGTAGATGCTACGCAGGGTGTTTTCGCAACAACAAAACAACCCTTAGCCGACGTCTCGGTGTCCGAAGGCGGTTGTGTTAGAGGAAACGAGGCAATCAGATATGCTAGCTTTATAACTTTGACGTAGTCATAGGAACTTTAAATTGGGGAGGCTAGTTACGAGCCCCCGGTTAGTGTTCGGTGACAGCCGAGGTCAAGCCATAAACACTTCAGCCAATATTATGATCGGTCCGTCATTTAACACGGGGTGACCTCTATCGATCTTATAGGTTAATATAGTCATCGGATCGCTGACCAGTTTACGCTTATTGTGACAGTCAGTTTTCGACTTTCTCCATTGAGGCGCTTAGCCAAGCGAGCTGGAAGCACAATCGCAGTGGTTCTCCCTTTGCACACCTAGCCGAACAAAGCGGAACGTAGGAGTCAAGCACAGGAGCCGGGCAACCCAACTATTGACCGAAGACACAATTCTAAACTGATGCATATATAGCAATATCCGAGAATGTTTCTGCCGAATCTCTAAAGGTGTTCGGCGTTGCACTGCGAGACTTATGCTGGAAACACACAAATAGTTTAAAAGTGCCATAGGCTTGGAAAACCTAAAAACTTCAGTAAAAACTTTATACCCGAACTAAATCGAGTCATTTGGTGCCAATTCGAAAATTATTCTTTAAAAAATGTGCTTCTGTCGTGCTTTAACATGACACATCTGATCTCAAGACTTCAAGCGGGTCAGCCTACGGCTTCAAGCTCCTTATCCCGAAGGCGGAGTGTTTCTCCGAGGCCAGTTTAGCAAACTAAACTCGAGCGACTTTAGAGAGAAGCTAGGCTATCCGGCTATTGACCATACACTCGAGTCGAAAAAGGAGCGGTAGAAAAAGACTTTGCAACGACCAAGAAGAAAACACATTTACTATAAAACGACTCATGTAAATTTTAAGAGCCCCTAGTTAACATGGGTAAAGGGAGTTTCTTTTAACGAACAACGTATGTGAGCAAGGTCGAACCAAATACAAGTTAAAAATTTAAGACTTTGAGCATGAAAGCGACTTAGCTGGTTAATGTGTTCGGCACTGATGATGCGGTCCGAGCTTGATGCGGTACAAGGTTTCATCCCCCAAGCGGGCCCCAAGATGGCGAAGCGAAGAGCTCGGTACTCTGGAGTGGTGACATAGCACGGCCAATGCAGGCCGGCAGAGTGACGCCGAAGTCCCTGGCGTGGTTTAATGAAGTGAGGACGTAGGCCCCAGTCCAGCCGAGGTGACGTGGTATGTCTGTACGCCGAGGTGACAACACTGCCCGACCCAGATCATTTACACTCGATGAGGTAGAGCTCCCTCAGCGATGTCGAAGTCTCGAGGCAACCGAACATGTCGGTATGGCAATTCGACCAACAAGGTGATCACGTGAGCCAATTTAGGCCGATTGGGACGACGTCGTCGGCTTGCCGAAGTGACCGCATGACGCAGTCGAAGTCGATTACCTACACATGTAAAATAGTGCAGTCCAACACTAATAATATAAATATATAAAAATCCTCGCGTAATTAATTTATGCAAAATAATTTATTTAAAGATATGTGGCCTGGCGCAAGTCAATGTCGATGCAGGGCGTCGGCGTGATGCGGTAAAGGCGTGGCAAAGCCTGAATTCATAGGTCAGCCCGAGTTTCGAATGCGGTGTTCACCGAACTGTGTACAGAAACTGACCGAACTACCACGCGACCGTCGTTAATGCGGCCACCATTTGATAGACCTGTGTACAGATGATGGAACAAACTAGAGTAATAATTCCTCGGGAAAAATAAACCCAAACAAGCAAAAATTACTAGGATTAATAGCACCTGATTTATTTGTTGTAGCAATCCGAAGAAAGGTGACTCCCCAAATTGGGACTCGATCCGCACACCCATTGCCTGATGGGCGATAAAGCGATGGCATGGCGATGCTGGAAAAGGTTGGCTCGCCGAGGCAAAGCCCCCGGTCCAGCTAACGTGACGGAGCTAGTCGGCTAATGACACTAAAGTCACCGGGGTATGTTGATGAAGAAATAGCAAAGTCCCCGGTCCAGCCGAGGTGTCGAAGCCTCCATGTCAGCCGATCAGTCGAAGCATGTCGACTGGTGATGCCGAAGTCACTAGAGTATTTTTGATAAATATATGGTGAAGCCCCCGGTACAGCCGAGGTGACGGAGCAGGCCGGTAAGGAGACGTTGCAGCTGCCGTGTCAGCCAAGGTATTGAAACAGTTCGGCATGATGGACATCGGCTTGAAGAAGCAACAGTGCGGCCATGCTGACGCAGGTCGTAACTTGTGACGCGGTCAATGCCGGCTTGATGTTGGTGATGATTTATCCTTTGCGATTTCGAACTCTGGTTCGTTTCGCCGAGATGATGATCCGAAGAAGTTGAGCTCGGCTCAACAAAGCAACGATGTGTCTAGTGCAGGTCGGCAGCCGTGAAGCAATATTGCCGGACTGGTTTGACACCAGCGTGATGGTGAAGATTACCTCTGAAAAGGAGAAAAATTTGTGAGCATGTGTTCGGAAACAAAACGCAATACCCTAGAAAGAGATTCCTCCAAAAAGGTTGTCCAATATCTCGTTCATGAAAAGAGATGAACTTAGGTCGGATTCGTATTCGCGCAGAAAATAGATTCGAAAAGTGATGCACTAATCGGAAGGTTCCCGGAGATTGAACGGTCGGATCCAGCTAAAATTTTGAGAGGTGGTAGATATGGAAATCCGCAGCAGATGAACGGTTGTATCTTCCAAATAACCTCCGAGCTGGGCTATGGAGACCACGCCCTAAACTCATCCTGATTCCCGTCCAGACTCGACAGGGCTCCGGTATATTAGAGATCGGCAGAGATTGCTTCATCGGAACACGACAAAATTTTACAGGGTTGTTGTAGACTCAATTCCGCACAATTCCACCGAAGGAATCGTCAAAGCGATGCTCGAGGAGGTGGTGGCAGAGGATACAAGTTTGCTGTCCGGAAGAACGGCATGGTCACCCGAGGGCAATGTTGACGTTGAGCCCCCGAGCTCCAAGGATGATTCCTCCATGATCATGATAGAGATCGGAGTTGATGTTTGATGAAGGCCTCATCCGAAGATGATGATCGGAGGCAGGGCACAGTCCTCGGTCAAGCCAAGGTGACCAGTCGAGCCGGCGACGAAGATGCCAACGTCGCAGTTGATCTGCAGGCGAGCCATTGATCCTTTGTTGATATCACAGCGGAACTCTCAATGAAAGCACCATTGTCGGTGTCAAAACCGACAGATCTCGGGGTAGGGGGTCCCGAGCTGTGGATTCTCGGATCAATGGTAACATGAACGGAAGAGACGATGTTTTACCCAGGTTCGGGCCCTCTTGATGGAGGTAAAACCCTACGTCCTGCCCTTGTTTATATTGATGGAGTATCAAGTACATAGTTGATCTACCGCGAGATCATATGTTGTGGTATAAAACCTGAGGGTATGATGAATAATGTCATAATGATCTAGCATATCCCTATCGACTAGCCTGGCCTCGGCTTATATAATGTACCAGAGGCCAAGGATAACAACAGTCCTAGTCGAATACGTCGGTGGAGAGGAGTCCTTGTCTTGATCACCAAGTCTAGGGGGAATCTTCCTCGTGTATGCATCGGCTGTCCGAACTGGCCCATGAGTAAACGGCCATGGGGTACTCGGCCCAATCCAACTGATCGGGAGACGATGTGGTGTGTACCCCCTAGTCTAAGACACCATCACTCATCCATAGTCGCGTCCTCCCCGTCCGAGCTCTCCTCCTCCGAAGAGCTCAGAGCCTCCCCCACCATAACGAGGGCCACACATTGGGCCCATCATGCGCCCACCTTGGCCAGAATTTCATGATGACATCACAGTGTGATGGTCCTCCACCACTCACAGTGGGGCCGCCGTTGCTCATGGCGGTCGGAGAAGGAAGGAGGGAGTGTTGACGGCTTGGACGGAGGAAGATGAGGCTTGGAGGTGGTGCGATTTTTGTCGTGGGCGGCTATCTTTAAATAGTAGCGGGCGCAAGAGTGGGCAGAGCGAAAGCTTGGATGCGTTCACCAGGGTTGGTTTCGTGTTCTCGCACTGGCACGAATGTCAGGCGGGCAAAAGGACAGTCAGACCGCTTGAGTGCTGTAGGAAATCGTCCCATCTTCCCGCCATGTCACATCCGTTGAATCGGCATTAACAAGGGGCGGAGAGCGAGCGCACACAACGTGAGCGTCGAGCTAGAGTAGGTTTCTCGACCACCGCATTGATGTGAATGCCGCGTCATTCGGCCAACATGCGGAATGACCGATTATGTTGGCTTTTGGACAAGCATGAATGCGAGGTGGAGCGCAAAGTGTCGTTTGGAGCGGATCGAGAGAGAGAGAGAGGATTTTGTGGGAACCTGGGTGTCGACCCCCTACCGATTTGCTTTCGGCTTGTGGGATTTCGGACATTCGAACTGGTCCATGGATGTTTGATTCATGACATTGGAGGGCAAATGTGTCTGGACCACATGTTCCTTATTTTTAAAGTCGGTTTGATGCACGACGTTGAGGATGCCCTTATTGAAATACTCCAGTTGCTAAAACCATATACAGAGAAAAGAATTGAGTCGGTGAAGAGCAAGCATGAGGTGGGAGGAGGAATTGTATGTTCAATGCATATATTGTTCTCTCATTTATTTAACCAGTTACATGGGCTTGCTCCAAAGGTTCACTCTTGGGGTAGTCCCTTCGCTCGGGGAGGGGGGAGGGTCGAGAGAGCAACTAATCGAGGAGTGCCTTGGAAGGCTTCCGCAGCAAAGGGCGGTTCAGTGGGCCGGGACAACATGTGAGCGCGTCAAAATTGTGCACTCATTCATCGCCACATGTCATGCATGGGCGCGCACCCCCGTGACACATTTTTTGTTTTTCCGCATTTTTGGTTTTTCTGGCTTTTTGCGTTTTCAGATTTTGCTTGGGTTATTCTATGTTTTCTTTATCTCCTTGATTTATTGGATTCCTCGAGTTTTTTGGTTTATGTCTGGTGGAAGCGTGTACTTTCGAGTGAAGCATATTGTGCTTCACGGTGAAGCGCGGTTGTGCTTCTTGCTTTCTCAGAAGTGAAGTGCAGTTGTGATTCTATGCCTTCCCAGAAGTGAAGTGCACTTGTGCTTCTGTCCTCAAAAGTGAAGCACAGGTGTGCTTCCGCGTGAAGCACGATTGTGCTTCCAGGTGAAGCTCAATTGTGCATCCCAAGAAAGGAAGTGCATGTGTGGTTCACCATTGAGCATAGTTGTGTTTCTCGTATAAAAAGTACAACTATGCTTTCACAAAAATGAAGTATAATTAGTACAGTTATTGATGGACGGGTTAGCACAATTTAAAGCATGAGTTGGTATTGTTTTGGAGTATATATTTTATACGAATTTTTTTGTCAAAACCTAGCAACATGGGATCTAGTTTTGAAGGACACGAGAAACTGAACGGTGAAAATAGTCATAATTTGATCGCACGATTAAATAGATTAAACATTCTGAACAAACGAATTTCCAAAAAAAAGCACAAACCTACCCCATGCATTCTGTGCATGGTAAGAAATCCCACAAGAATTGCCAGTTTCTCAGAAGTGTCACACATGTGGTACGTCACTTTTCACCAACAGAGGAGGTGGAAGTAACCTTTGCAAGAGGTACCCCTTAACTAGTGATTTTGGGCTTTCAGGTGTGGTATGTCTAAAAAAAGGCTTGCTAGTGTGGGTGTTGGGCGGCGGTTATGTCTCACTACATCAACAAAATGAAGAGAAGGGTAGCCTCGCATGAGGGAGCCGGAGACTAGGTCAGCCCTGCTCGCGGGGTCCATAGCCTCATTGTTTTCTTCTGTTTTAAACAATTTTTCTTTCCCTTTTTTACTTTCATTTACACTTTCAAATACTAGCAAAAATACTCTACGTAAAATATTTGAAAAATGGTAATCTAGCATTTTTAAGATATAAAACGTGTATAGAAAAATATTGCCAATATATACACACAAATGTCTACAATAAATATACCATGTGTATGGAAAAGTTAATCTTGTATTTCAAAAATGTTAATCAAGCATTTAAAAAAATGTTAAACATATATAACAAAAAGGTTCCTGATGTATAGAAGAAAATGTTAAACATGTATTATAAATTGAACATAAAATATCAATTTTTAAAAATATTGATCGTGTATCAAAGAAATTTTAATCATATATTTTCAAAATGCTATTCGTGCATAAAAAAATGCTCCTGATATATACTAAGAATGTAGAATGACTATGAAAAAGATAGTCATCAAACATAAATACTTGAAAAAATGTTATTCATCTATTAAAAATATTTAAAAAACGTAGAACGTTTCTTAAATTTTTTGAAATGAAAACATATTTTTTGAAATTTGATCGTGTATTAAAAATATCAATCATATATGTAAAAAATATTAAATGTGTATTAAAAATGTTCAAGATATAAACTAAAAATCTACAATGTGTATGAAGAAAATAGTCATAGAACATCTTTTTTTAAGTTAATCATTTATTTGAAAAATGTTAATCATGTATAAAAAATATTCCTGATATATATGTAAAATATACAAATGTATATGGAAAAATCTAGACATGTGTTGAAGAGAAAGAAAAAATAAAAAAATAGTGAAAACTAAATAAAACGAAAGAAAAAAACACCTCAGAAACAAAAAAACGGAAAACTCAAAGAAAACAGTGTAAATCCATGAGGAAACAAAAAAACAAAAAAATAGAAAAGAAAACAGGAGAAAACGGTGCAGAAAAAGAAAGGAAAACAAAGAAGAAGAAAAACCGAGAACGAAGCAAAAAAAACTAAAGAGAAAAGCTGTAAACTGCGAAATAAATAAAGAAACCCGATGAAAAAACAAAGAAAAGTAAAATAAATCAAAGAAAAACAGTGAAGAAACAAAGAAAATGGTAAAAACCGTGAAAAAATAAGAAAAACTGATGGGAAAACAAAGAAAAAACAAAACAAAACGAAAAAAAGAAGAAGGAATGAGTACAAATAGCGAGCGCGAGCGAGAGATCGATCGATCCCGAGTGAGTGAGAGAGGAGAAGAAATGGGCCAGGCCAATACTTACCCAACAGAGAGAACCCTCAGGCGAGAGAAACTACCGTCTCTTTATAAGCGAGACATAGCTCTCACGATCATGTCCCACCAGTGTTTTCTAAGTTGTCTCAAAATAAAACCAGTGTTTTCTAATTTCTTCGTTTCTTCCGTTATGAGGTGATTTTATTTGTCTTCCTTTTGGCTGGTTTTCATGTACCCCAGATTTTTTTTCATTTACATTTTATTCTCTGATATTGTTTGATTTTTTATTATTTTTTTTCTCTAATACATTTACAACTTTTATAATTATGATTTTTTTCTAAAAATACGTGCATAGTTTTAAAATTACATTATTAAAATAGCATGAAAATATATAATATACTTAGAAAAATAATTTCGCAAACTATTTTTATAAATACACGAACAAATTTTGAAATTACACTAACACATTTGTAAACTGTTTAATAAATCTTTAAAATTTACGAGCATTATTTCTAAATATGTGAAAAAGGATTACTAGAACACCTTTTAAAAATACATACATAAATTATTTAGTTACATATGCATTTAAAAAATGATTACATGAGCATTTTAAAAACATGAGAAAGAAAATAGTCTCGACAAGAAATCCAAAATAGAAAAAACCACTGAAAATCGGAGAAGGTAGCATAGTGACGCACATAGCTGCGACACAATGGTTGGGTCGGTCGACGACGACCATGTTGTGCGTCACGCCACCCGGTTCCTCTAGTGGGCATGGCTACAAGCCGTCTGAGGAAAGGCCATACACTCAACTGAAGAGCAAACGGTGCCTAAAAAAGTGGATGGAAAACGGAATATCTAAGCTTGTGCATTTTGAGAATTATTAGTTTTGCCCTCAATGACTTTCTTTTTTAGAAATGGCCTTTGCATCTTTGCGATGCATGCAGTTATTTTTATTAATTATTCATAAAGACTTTAGGAAGTAATACATCAGTAAGCCTGAAGCCACCATCTTGACAACAATTGTCACTACTTCTATCCCCTTAATGAAGGGGTGCCGAATACCAAACAGACATCGCACCAAAGCCTAGCATCTAAAGCCAGATGCCCCAGCCAAGCCACAATGTCGGGACTGGGTCACGTACCGGTTCGGCGCACTCTCAGAGGCATCGTCGCCATCTTTCATCGATCCATCTCCAGAGCAGGTACTGACGCACCAATCTTGCCAGGCCTGCCGTCGACGCCACCACAGTGCCAGACAACGCCATCGTCCGACGTGTATCCATCCACACGCGCCCGTCACCGAAACTCCGCAGCACCGTGCCGTCGAGATCCGCCGCCGGCCTTGCGGTGGATGTAACACTGCTCCTCCTCTTGTCCCCTCCAGTCAGCACTTACTCCAAAATGATGCCCCCATGTGGGAGAAGGACACCAAAGGCGCCATCATCGTACGATCCGGTAGACCCAGATCTAGGGTTTCCCCCAGAACATCCAGATCGAGTTGACGTGACCTGCAACAATGATGCCTCGAGAAGGAAACGACGTCAGAGACGCCTCGTCCACCAAGACCGCAGTCAGGCACGGTTTTCACCGGAAACAGCGTCGTCCCTATCTCGTGGCTGGCTGGAGCGGCGCAGAGCTTCGCCATGAAGACATGCCGCCACCGCTTCTCCGACGAAGATCCTCCATCCCCTCATCGGAGCCCTCATCGTGTCGCCCACCATCCACATGAAGAGTTGATGATGAATTTGGGTGGGATCTAGATCCGCGGCCGCCACCATGCCCACCATCGCCAGAGATCTCGGATCCCGTGGGTCATGGAGGGTAGAGGAGAGGAACGAGTGCGGCAATGTAGGGCAATAAGCCACGGCGAACCCGGGACGCGGTGTGCGTGTGCGTGCGCGTGGTGGTCGCGTCGGGTTCGGCCCGTGACAAGGCTCGGGAGCGTGCGTGCGTGACCGAGCATAGGTGTGTGTGTGTGCGCGCGCGAGCGTGAGCTAGCGCGTGTGTGTGCGGGGTCACACGGGTTTGTTAGCGAGGGTCTAGGTGAGGCGACCGCGTCAGGCACGCGAGGAGGCCGCGGCGATCGTGTGCGTGCGTGATGCGCGGGCGCGAGCCGGAGCGCGCGGGGCGTGGCGAGTGGGGGGGCGAGTGCATGTGGGCAAGGCCTGGCATGTCAGTGCTCGCGGGTATAAATCCCCCTCACCTCTGTGTAGCTCGTGGACAGGTCGAGTTCGTGCTCGAGGGAAAGAAAAGGGCGTTCGTGCGCCGGAAAAACTCATGTGTCCACTACCTGCTCCGATCTTCTTCTTCCTCTTTCTTCTATCATTTGAGCGTAGGGAGTGAGCGAGGTGCAACGAGAGAGAGAGAGAGAGAGAGAGAGGTGGAGCTAGGGTTTAGGGTTTAGCTGGAGCAGCAACAACAATTGGTATCAGAGCTTTCGGTTCGGGAGCTCGCCGGCGGCAATGGCGATCGTGCCACACGGTGGTGGCGCGGGCGGATCGGTGTTGATGTTGATGCTCACGCCGGACAACTACACAGTGTGGGTGATCAAGGAGCAGGTGATCCTCGACGCCGACACTCTGTGGGAGGCGGTGTCGTCGGACGACGCGGCGGTGAACGGGAAGAAGTGCAAGACGGCACACGCGATGATCCTCGGTGGGCTGCCAGAGGATGTGATGCTGCATGTGGCGACGAAGCTCACCGCCAGGGATGTATGGACTCCCTAAAGGTGAGGTTCGTCAGCGTCGATCGAGTGCGCGTGGCGAGGCGGGCAACACAGCGTGGGAAGCTCGATCGCCTAAAGATGGCGGACGGCGAGGCACTGGATGCGTACGCCGGAAGGCTGGCGGGGATTACAGCGCGGTTCGTGAACCTCAGGGAGACGCTCGGTGACGCGGTGCTAGTGAAAAAGCTCCTGCACACCGTGCCCGATCGGCTGTTCCCTGTCGTCGCCGGCATAGAGCAATTCTGCAACCTCGACGTGGCGCTCGGGCGTCTGCGCGCGTTCGATGAGCAGGTTCGGCGCCGTGGACAAGACAGCGGTGAGCGTGGCGGCGATCAGCTGCTGCTGACCATGGGACAGTGGCGGGTGTAAGAGCGGCAGCAGGTAGGAGCGTGCGACGACGACGACGACGGGCGGAGCATGGCATTGGGCAACAGCGGCAACTAACACGGGCGCTGCTTCCCTCGGCTGCGGAGGGAGCCGGCGGCGGAGCGCGCGATGATGGCGGACGTCGGCGTCGAAGACGACGGCCTCCTCTAGGCCGTGGCTTAGGGGGAGAAACGTAGGGCAATAAGCCACGGCGAGCCCGGGAGACGGTGTGCATGTGCGTGCGCGTGGTGGTCACATCGAGTTCGGCCCATGACAAGGCTCGGGTGCGTGTGTGCGTGACCGTGCATAGGTGTGTGTGTGCGTGAGCTAGCGCGCGTGTGTGCGGCGCCACACGGGTTTGTTAGCAAGGGTCCATGGGAGGCAACCGCGTCGGGCACACAAGGAGGCCGCGGCGATCGTGTGCGTGCGCGATGCGCAGGAGCGAGCCGAAGCGCGCAGGGCGTGGCGAGTGGGGGAAGCGAGTGCGTGTGGGCGAGGCCTGACATGTCAGTGCTCGCGGGTATAAATCCCCCTCACCTCTGTGTAGCTCGTGGACAGTCCGAGTTCGTGCCCGAGGGAAAGAAAAGGGCGTTCGTGCGTCGGAAAAACTCTTGTGTCCACTGCCTGCTCCGATCTTCTTCTTCCTCTTTCTTCTGTCGATTGAGCGCAGGGAGTGAGCGAGGTGCAACGAGAGAGAGAGAGAGAGGTAGAGCTAAGGTTTAGGGTTTATGCCTGTGTACCCTTCAATGAAGACCAAGTTATATACTATGTGCTGACAAATTTGCAGGTGCAGAAATCTACTTATTTGTTATGTTCATGTCATATGCAACAACTTTATCATGCTCGGTTGCTTGAAGAAAATAATAAGTATTTTAGATTGAATCAATTTATATCATCTTTAGGGGAAAAGGCATTATAAAGTTAAAGCGGTCTTTTGAAATGAAGTGAGCATCATATAAAATATATTAATACCATCATGCATTTAAGTCTTTTATATTTTAAATGGCACATCCACACTTATATGAAGTTTTGAGTTGCTTTTTTTTCTGGAAAATCTAGAATTACAGCAAATTGCTTAGCACAAATTTTCTACTACATTTAGAATCAAACAAGATTGTGGTATTGACTTGGGAGTGGAACTCCTTATTAAACTTTCATGTTTCTGATACTGGAACTGTAATTCCAGCCCAATTCCGCACCAATGAAGACACTGCACAAAGAAGCAACCATGAAAACTGCCCCTCATGACGATAAGGTTAGAGATGGATCAACCACGGACGAAGGGATTCCATGGAATCCTCCATATCCTCCATATGCTCCTGCTCCTCCTGTTGATGACCTGATGGTGCACATAGAGTTAGTCATGGAGGTGCAATAACTAACCACCTTTCTGATATTTCTCTCGTAGTTCTGTCTCATTTCCATCATACCTCTTCATGGTGACACATTACACACGGTCTATAGTTTGCTACCTCCAGAGCAACCAAATTAATCACCCCTGACCATACTCATTAGGTTCTTGTGATTGACAAACCATTTAGTTCACTTCTGTCCTCCAATATGTCATAGCATATAACTTTGGTATTGCAACATTTCTGTTTTTTTGCCCTATGATGCATTGCAACAATACTTTATTTGTTTCATCACTCTTTGTTAATCGAATAATTGATATCCTTTCACCCTTTTCAATTGTCAATGAATTAACCCAGTAGGTGAATGCTGGCCTCTATGCTATATAACCCCGTTTGAGACCCATCCTGCAAAAGGATAGCTACCGACGCTTCCTCAGATTGTTCGATCAAGATGGGTGGGGCATGGGATGGGGCTACGTCATCACCCCGGAAACTTTCGATCAGATTATTGTGCTAAATTCCCTGCGATGTGCCAAAGTTGCCTTGAAGGGCCAGGCACCTGAGCTCGACGAGTACCGTGCCAATCCCAACTATGTGACCCAATATGGGTACTTCCCCCTCCACCGAGCTTCTGAAATGTTCTCCATTGAGATCATAGAGTTGCTCCTATGCAATGGTGCATCGGCCAATGTACGCACAACCAGCCATGTATTGAGGGACTACTCCCTCTCCATGTTGCAGTTGAGAACACTTGCCTACATAAGTATCTGGAGGACGGTCTATTTCGTGACCAAAAGTATCAGGATTGCAGTCTGGCAGATATGAACTATGTCTGGAAGCTCATCTATCTTCTGTGCCTACCCGAACTGGTTTTTCTAACATCCACCCCTTAAAAAGTTACTCCTTTTGCAGCATAACGAGAAGAAATGTCATATATCCCAAAACCCTAACATAGCAATCCTTAAGTACCTTACAGTCTTCTTCACTTGCTGAAGACGGAATAGTTCCGTGTGTTACGTTTTTATGTGTTAATTTTTCACAACATGTCATTAGTTTTTAATTAAGGGAGAATATTTTTCTTGTTTCTCGTGTCAAATGTGAAAAAAACAAATTTCTTTTGATTCTAGGTGATGACACAGTTTTAAGTTGACCAACACTACCTCATTGCCTATAAATGCTAACATCACTCAATTTTTGTTCTATTTTGGAATTTTTTTTGCAGAAGATGTTCATGGATTCAACCAGACTGCTTGCAAAACACACAAATAATTTACTTGATGAACTCTGGAATTACATAAAAGATGGAAAACTTGCCCACACAGCTATTTTGCTGCTGGCAGCTCAAGAGAAGATCCGCCTGTGAACTTCCCACAAAAGAACCGCCATACGTAAGCTGGATGGGTTTGCTATTATCTCTAATCGTATTGTGGACAACATTGTTGCTTTACAATTGGAGGCATGTCAAAACATAATTGATCATAGGAAGATTAATTTCAATCTTGTGACATTGTAACTTGTAAAATAATTTCCCGAGCTGGTGAAGCTCTTAGTTCATACATTCGAGCACACCCAAAGGTATCAAACTATGGCACTGCTTCTGTTTTCTTCTTTTTACTAAATATTTTCATATCAATTTACTAAGCATTATTAGCTTTTAAGAAATTCCTACATTAATCTGACCAAATGAAAAAGCTAGAAGTAGTCATGTCAACTGAGAGAGAAAAACTTAAACCTATCTAATACTCACTATAGGTTGAGTAGGGTATAAGAGCTATCTTGTTTGTATGGGATTGATTAACTTGCATAAATTGATCTATGTATGCTAGTCGGACCCTCGCTAGTCGGACCCTGCACAAGCGGGAGCTATGTGCAGTGGGTTGCCCTCTTTTTATGCTTCGTTGTGCGAGAAGTTTCAGATTCCTCTTAGATAAAGAAGAATATTAAGATGTACTGAAAGGAACTCTCTACTTCTCTAGCTTCCATTGAAGTTCAACCCACCTTTAGTTTAATTGTAAGATGTTTAGGATCTTTCCACGCACTTCATCGGAAATCGACTTCTCTAGGAAGCCTAGACTCGAAATAGGCTTTCGCCCTGCTTTATATATAAAGCGAACATCCGTACAACGAAGTATCATCCAAGAAAATAAAAGCGACGGCTAGGGCCACAACACAGTCATGCCCAATCTACTTCTCTAGCTTCCATTGAAGTTCAACCCACCTTTAGTTTAATTGTAAGATGTTTAGGATCTTTCCACGCACTTCATCGGAAATCGACTTCTCTAGGAAGCCTAGACTCGAAATAGGCTTTCGCCCTGCTTTATATATAAAGCGAACATCCGTACAACGAAGTATCATCCAAGAAAATAAAAGCGACGGCTAGGGCCACAACACAGTCATGCCCAAGAAAGGAAGAAGAAACATAAAAAAGAAAAGGCCACCTAGTGGCAAGATCCAGAAGGCTCCTAGGAGGCGGACAGGCGGCATGCGGCAGTCATAAGCTGGTCCAACATCACCCCCATGCGGTCACGATCCCGCTGCCTAGCAAGCGGGTGCCATAGCTGCAAGAAGGCAAGAAATTTTAAGGAAGAGTCAGAGGCTCATCGTGGGAAGATTTGCTCAATCACCATCTTATTACGCGTTGTCCAAAGGGTCCAAGTCATTGCCACAAAGACAAGCCAGAGTAGGCGGCGATTGCGGCCCACCTGCGTTGCTTTGGCCCGTAGGAATTCTGCAAGGTCCCCTGCCTCCCACTCAAATCCTAATGCCTTGCGAACGAAGCTCCAGAGAGACTGCACCGTTAGACATGATAACATGATGTGGGTTCCTGTCTCCGTGACATGGCAAAGGGGACACAAACCATTGCTCGGGTCGTGCCACTTCAGAACCTCGGTCCCCGAGGGCAAGTGATCACGAAGAAGCTGCCAAAGGTAGATCTTGATTTTAAGGGGCACCGACGCCTTCCACAATGTGGATAACCACTGTATGGTCGGTGCACGGCAAAGCGCCTGATAGGCTGATCTAACAGAGAACTCTCTAGATGGGGATAGGCTCCAGGAAATGTTGTCCGACGATTGTGACAACTCCAGAGGGACTTCTGCCCTCAACCTATCCCATGCGTGAACCTCATCCTGCCCAAATGACCAACAGAACCAGATGTTCCATTGTCCATCCAGGCACGCCTCGGAGACTAGAATAGCCGGGTCAACGCAAATAGCAAAAAGCATAGGGAAGCCCAAGCGCAGCCTCTCCCCCTCTAACCACGGGTCGAGCCAGAACTGGGTGGCCCTCCCATTGCCAACTGAGAAGGTGACACCCAGACGAATTTCCTCCAATCTTTTGGATAGACTTCCAGAATTGGGATCCAGCGCGTCGAGAGCAAGCCAGGAGAGTCTAGGTCAGCTGAAGCTAAAGACCACCCTCACCATGTAGGATCCGACACACCCAACGCAGCATGAGTGCGACATTCATGTGGTGAGAGGCAATAATGCCTAGACCGCCCCTGTCCTTGGGCATGTAGATATCCGCCCACTTGACCATGTGGTATTTTGGGCGGCCATTCGCATCCTGCCAAAAGAACCTTGCTAGAACCCGATCAAAGTCCCCATGGACACTTTCCGATAGGGTATACATCCCCATCATGTACATGCACTACTGCAGGATGCTGCTAAGGCGACACTACCACTGGTACAGTGACGTCCTAAACAAACGGTTTAAAACCCCTTTCCGCGATGGCATTTGGAACCGTCGCCAAGTGAGTGTGTGCGATAGGGTGTCCTTCCCACATGACCGAGAAATCGTCGGGGATAGGCCCTCTTGGGACCCAGGCTGGAGCCGTGTGCGATCGAGCGAGGCATCAAAACCCAATCATTTCCATAGGTATGTACATCCCACACGGTGAATCCCAGAAATCATTTCCGTAGGTATGTACATCCCACACGGTGAATCCCAGAAATCATTTCCGTAGGTATGTACATCCCACACGGTGAATCCCAGAAATCATTTCGGTAGGTATGTACATCCCACACGGTGAATCCCAGAAATCATTTCCGTAGGTATGTACATCCCACACGGTGAATCCCAGAAAATCATTTCCATAGGTATGTACATCCCACATAGTTCTTTGTGTGGAAATGTTTGTGCAAGGTGGCCTAACGCAAATAGTTCGCTGCCGGAAGCCGTGTGTGATTGTTAGTTGATCGAACACGCCTACTTTCTAGAAACCGTGCGGGTTGTTTGAGTTCATCACCCACGATGATGTCTGAGTAACCGTTTGCAATAGAAAACCCCAATAAGCAAGGTAATTAGCCTATTATTGATAATCCATGTACTAATCAAACTGATATTTCTTATAAGACACATTAGATATTTCATATCCGTATAAAAGCAACCAAGATTTCATAATGGAATTACATCAGATAGCTTCAGCACTCAGTTATGCCATTACACAAGAGCACCAAGTTTCACACACAGCATCAAAAACCTTTGGAAAGTAGCATCATACACGGTAAATAGACAGATGAATCTCATCTAGGAAACTGCAGAAGCGGAAGGCAAATATTGAGCCTTCAGTGATGTTGAATGTCCTTGCAACTTTAGGCAGTGGCTATGTATAATTGCCCGCCCAACCTTTGTCCTCTTCAGCAATACTTCAATATTGTACCGTGGTTGTTGAATGAATACCTTCCTTGCCTCTTGACCATGCAGGTGGTTTGATAGGTAATCATCGGTGAACTGCTATGAAAAGTACTGAAAACAAAGCTATGCATAAAATCGCTATTGTAAATTTTGAAATGGTGCAAGGGGTAAAAACAAGGTAAAAGAGTTGGTACCATCCTATAGTTGACCGATGTCTTTTTCATTGTGCAAACAAAGATATTGCTATTATTCGTCGCAAGTTTCTTCATTCTAACAATCTTTCTGAGTTTCTTGACTTGACTGATATTCATGGACATCTCATTTCCCCATATGCAAAATGGGTCGAACAGTGGGTCACCTCTGACAGCAGGACCTACATGTGCAAGACCAAATTGTAAGAAACCTAAATATTAGAATGATTCCTGCAACCGCACAATAATGTGCTATTAGCCAAAGGACCCTGCTTGAACAAACCTCGATGGTAAACCGCGGTGTCTCCCATTGTTTCCCTGCAACACCATAAGGAAGATCTTGATCAGGTTAACTGAGAGTTTCCATACTATCAGTAGAATATGTATAGAGTACAGCCAAATTCGATTGGTGTCACATGCATAACAATACAAAACTGTACCCACAGCAAATGAAAATCAAATTGCAGAACTGAACCAAACAGTTAAATGGACAGCAGACCAAATGAACCAAAATAGTTAACTGAGCACAACATTGCAGAATAGAAACATGTACTAGAAGATAAGACAGTTAACAAAACAAAGATGCTTGAGAACAGTACTATGAAATGTAGCAATTGTTGGACCAAAGTGTTAACTGAACATTACATTTCAGAGGACCAAACTGTTAACTAAACATCAGATTGCATATTAACATTACAGAGGACAAATCACTAGAAGGCACTAGTGGTGGCCTCGAGAAAACATCATGAACTATATTTTAAAGTAGACAACCGCGCGGCGGTGTCGATGGTGGCCTCGAAGACGAGGTGCTCCTCCAAGATCTGGCGGTCGACACGCATGTCAGCCATAGCGACCTCGTTCGCGCGTGTGGCCGCATGCTACTCAGCTCCATGTTATACTGCGTGTAAAATGGCTATGGGCGGCGCTTAATTGGAGGAGGGGGCAGTGATTTCGGTGGAAGGTGTCGCTCTGTCAGTCGGGGCATGCATGTGGGACAGGAAAGGAGAAGGATGGTGTGGGTGGGTGTGGATTACTTGACCATATCGATGAGGCCACGCAGCAAGAAGAAGGGTCGGCAGCGAGGAGGCCGCGCAGCAAGAAGAAGGGTCGCCAGCGAGGAAGCGTCGCTGCAAGAAGAAGGGTCGCCGGCGAGGAGGCGGCGCTGCAAGAAGAAGGGTAGCCGACGAGGAGGCGGCGCTGCAAAAAGAAGGGTCGCTGGCGAGGAGGCTAAGCTGCCAGTAAGCAGCAGTGAAGGTTTGAACTGGGAAAGCAAGGAGGAATAGTGGAAATGTCGCTTTTGGCAGGAGAGAGGGGCGAGGAGATAGATATTTCTGTGGTGGCAAAAAAATTCACCCGGTGCCGCGAGAAACTGGTGCGCAAGTTTGGTTCAAGCGGGGGCGGTGGACTGTAGATGACGAAGCTTCCTGCATAAGCTAGACAAGACGTTGCGCCAAGATATTTTATATCATATCCCACACGATTCTTTCTAGTAAACTGTTTGTGGTATACCTGATTTTTTCATTATGTTTTGAAAGACAAAATGGTGTTGCGGAGGAAAGGATGGTGTTTGAATTGCTAGAACATTTATGTACAGTGAACATGCAACTAGTACATGAGTGTCGTGTTTAAATTTGGAATTATTCCGGGTTCGTTTGGCATTTTTATGCATTAATTGAGTTTCTGGGCATTTAATGTGCATAATTCAAATTTGAAATACAAGCACATGCTCCAATGCACCAAAGTTTGCTGAAAAATCACATATATGTCTTTGGGTGAATTTATAGGTCCCATGCAAGAAATGAGAATAAAATTCAAACATCTGGGTGTCATGGCTCGACCGGAATAATTGAAAAACTTGGTTTTTAAATTTTTGTAAATCCAAAACACGGCTGAAAATCATGAAACTTGGCATGGTGTCATGACATGGCACCAACATGCTGCAGTAATTTTTTTGGCCAAATTGGGACAAGCTTTGGTGTAAGCTTCTTGCAAACCGGAGCTTCCCTCAAGAAGGCTCCTGGTTCCGAGAGGGAACGTGTCATCTCCATGTGCGAAACGACATACGTACACTGCCTTCTCCTGCCTTAATTTTTTTACACTGGCAGATTAGACCAAATAGAAGTATCGTGCCAAATTTTGGAATTATTCCGTGTTTGTTTGGCCTTTTTATATATTAATTGAGTTTCTGGTCATTTAATGTGCATAATTCAAATTTGAACTGCAAGCATAGGTGAATTTCTAGGTCCCATGCAAGAGATGGGAGTGAAATTTCTAGGTCCCATGCAAGAGATGGGAGTGAAAATTCAAACATCTGGGCATCGTGGCTCGGTCGGAAAGATTGAGAAACTTGGTTTTTTAATTCCTGTAATTCCAACACACGCGTGGAAATCATGAAATTTGGCATGGTATCATGACATGGCACCAACATGCTACGGTAATTTTTTTGGCCGAATTGGGACAAGCTTTGGTGTAGGCTTCATGCAAACCGAAGCTTCCCTCAAGAACGCTCGTGGTTCCTAGAGGGAACGTGTCACCTCCGTGTGCAAAACGACATACGTACACTGCCTTCTCCCGTCTTAATTTTTTTACACAACCAAATTAGAAAAAATAGAAGAACCGTGCTTAATTTTGGAAGTATTCCGGGCTCGATTCGCCTTTTTAATATATTAATTGAGTTTCTGGGCATTTAATGTGCATAATTCAAATTTGAACTGCAAGCATAGGCTCCAGTGCACCAAACTTGTTTGAAAAATCACATGTGTGTCCTTGGGTGAATTTCTAGGTCCCATGCTAGAGATGGGAGTGAAATTCAAACTTCTAGGCGTCGTGGCTCAGCTGGAAAGATTGAGAAACTTGGTTTTTTTATTTCTTGTAATACCAAAACACGCCCGAAAATCGTGAAACTTGGCATGGTGTCATGACATGGCACCAACATGCTGCGGTAATTTTTTTGGCCGAATTGGGACAAGCTTTGGTGTAGGCTTCTTGCAAACCGGAGCTTCCCTCAAGAAGGCTCGTGGTTCCGAGAGGGAACGTGTCACCTCCGTATGCGAAACGACATACGTACACTGCTTTCTCCCGCCTTAATTTTTTTACACAACCAGATTAGACCAAATAAAAGTACCATGCTAAATTTTGGAATTGTTCCGGGCTCGTTTCACCTTTTTATACATTAATTGAGTTTTTGGGCATTTAATGTGCATAATTCAAATTTGAACTGCAAGCACAGGCTCCAGTGCACCAAAATTGTTTGAAAAATCACATGTGTATCCTTGGGTGAATTTCTAGATCCCATGCAAGAGATGGGAGTGAAATTCAAACATCCGGGCGTCGTGGCTCGGCCGGAAAGATTGAGAAACTTGGTTTTTTAATTCCTGTAATTCAAAACACGTCTGAAAATCATGAAACTTGGCATGGTCTAATGACATGGCACCAACATGCTGCGGTAATTTTTTTGGCCGAATTGGGACAAGCTTTGGTGTAAGCTTCTTGCAAACCGGAGCTTCCCTCAAGAAGGCTCGTGGTTCCGAGAGAGAACGTGTCACCTCTGTGTGGGAAACGACATACGTACACTGCCTTCTCCCGCCTTAATTTTTTTACATAGCCAGATTAGACCAAATATAAGTACCGTACTAAATTTTGGAATTATTCTGGGCTCGTTTCGCCTTTTTTATACATTAATTGAGTTTCTGGGCATTTAATGTGCATAATTCAAATTTGAACTACAAGCACAGGCTCCAGTGCACCAAAGTTGTTTGAAAAATCACATGTGTCTCCTTGGGTGAATTTATAGGTCCCATGCAAGAGATGTGAGTGAAATTCAAATATCTAAGCGTCATTGCTTGGCCGGAAAGATTGAGAAACTTGGTTTTTTAATTCTAAAACACGCCTGAAAATCATGAAACTTGGCATGGTGTCATGACATGGCACCAATATGCTACGGTAAATTTTTTGGCCGAATTGGGAGAAGCTTTGGTGTAAGCTTCTTGCAAACCGGAACTTTCCTCAAGAAGGCTCGTGGTTCCGAGATGGAACGTGTCACCTCCGTGTGCGAAACGACATACGTACACTGCCTTCTCCCGCCTTAATTTTTTTACGCAGCCAGATTAGACCAAATAGAAGTACCGTGCTAGATTTTGGAATTATTTCAGATTTGTTTGGACTTTTTATATATTAATTGAGTTTCTGGGCATTTAATGTGCATAATTCAAATTTGAACTACAAGCACATGCTCCAGTGCACCAAATTTGTTTGAAAAATCACATGTGTGTCCTTGGTTGAACTTCTAGATCCCATGCAAGAGATGAGAGTGAAATTCAAACATCTGGGCGTCGTTGCCCGGCCGGAAAGATTGAGAAACTTGATTTTTTTTAATTCCTGTAATTCCAAAACACGCCTGAAAATCGTGAAACTTGGCATGGTCTCATGACATGGCACCAACATGCCGTGGTAATTTTTCTGTCCGATTTGCGAAGGCGCACACATTAACAATCAACAAAGTCATTTTGGAACAAGTGCTGTCACGTTACAAATCAAAAACACAAGTATTATTGAAACCGTGGGCGTTCGACTTACCAATTACGTGCGGCCACGCTTCCCCATTTTTTATTGGCTAGGAGGTGCCGTGCGGGATAGCTATTTGAGTACGGGCGGCGTGCGATCAGACCCCTGCGCGTGCTCACCGGAAGGAGAGCCCTTTTGACCGCTACCCTCCGCGCACCTCCCTCCCAACGTCTCCATTAATGGCGCCCAAGCACATGTTCTACGTCGTGACTATATGTCTCACTAGACTGAGATTTAAGAGAGAAAAATGAAAATCTGAAAAGAAAGTTTTGCACGGATCTTGATGTAAGATCCGACAGACCTATATAGCATCGACTGCGACTTATAGCAAGCATGATGAATATAAGGACGATGACATTGGATAATAATTGTCCTACATATTTATAAACATAATTAAAAAAGCCACATGCGGCAATGCCCGATATACACAAGGGGAAAAGAAGAAGGAAGACAACTAGTCTCCGCGGCGGGCGGCGATGAGCTCTTTCTTATCCTCAAGATGCAGGTTAAGAGCATCCATGGATTCCTCCACCAGCCTTCTACGCTCGATGCGCAACATGGCATTCTCATCCATAAGTTTCTTGACGATGACGCTGGTCCTCTTCAACGAGGCAGTGGTCTGCTCCTGCTGCTCCGCACTTCCGACGATATTCGCCCTCAGCAGGCCGCGCTCGTCCGGGAGCTTCGCATTGCTCTCATTTAGTTGCCGGATGACGTCGGTGGACTGTTCAAACGAGGCTTGCAGGTCATCCCGCAACCTCGCCCACCTGGAGATCTGATCCATCTGCCCAAGGATGAGGGCACGCATGCGCCTGTAAGAGTCCTCGCCTGCCCACGAGGCATTTTCCCAGGCCACCACGGTGTGGGAGGACATCCCCGCCGTATTCGCGGCGCAGCGGGACATCTCTTCTGCTTCCGCGGCGCGTCCGGACCAGTCTACTGCTTCGACGGCACGGCAGGTCCTCCGTGCTGCTTCGGCGGCGCGTCGAGATCTCTCTACTGCTACGGCCGTGCGGCAGGACATGTTGGCTGCTTTCACGGTGCAGCGGGACATCTCTCGTGCTCCCGCTTCCAGGTTCGCCTCTCCCTAGTGGCAATCTCTCGACCTAGAACTCACGCTGGCCATGGCGGACGTAAGGAAACGATGATGAATGACTTGTTTGTTTTGGACTTTTTGTGGATGAGGAGTTGAGAGGAATGTGCAGTCATCTTGGAGTTGTAGTATTTATAACCATGTAGTAATACGCTCCTAAGTGGGAAACCGTTTAGGTTTTGATCGGTATGAACAGGTTTGCAATTTGGAATGTGATGGGACGCATACTCAAAATTTACTGACGGTTATAAGTGCGGCACTATTTCCGGAAGGCGTAACGTGGGCACGTACACCTTCTCGGCTGCGTACGTGGCGTTTGCACCATAGGGTGCACCGCAATAGGCAATGTCAGCACATGTCTTGTTCCAACAACCGTGCGCGCTCGTTATTACCATCGCGCACGCTTCTTTTAATTAGAATGTGTGTGCCCGTCTAGCGCACACACGTTGATCTATCTAACTGTTTTAGTTTGTTGTGACTAATCGCAAACAATTCATCCATGTGAAGTGTATGCCATTAATCACATACACTTTGATCTGGCTTACCCGTTTCTGTTCTGTTGCCTAATTGCAAAAAGTTAATATTTCTGAAGCATATGCACTCAATCACACACACCTTGATCTGGCTGACCATTTCTTTTGTGTTGCCTAATCACAAACAGTTCATCCGAGTGAACCGTATGCTATATATCGCACACACCTTCATCTGGCTGCCAGTTTCTTTTGTGTTGCCTAATCACAAACAGTTCATCCGAGTGAACCATATGCTCTATATCGCACACGCCTTCATCAGGCTGCCCGTTTCTTTTTTTACCTCATCGCAAATAGTTCATTGGACTGAACCGCATGCCCTGGATCGCACACGCAACTAAAATCTGAACCGTGTTTGATGCATCCTCCATTGCAAAGGTTTTGCACCTCTTTTGATGGTTTTTTACATCCCCGTTTGTGATTAATGCATCGCACACAGTTTCGTGAAAGGGTCTCTGATCGTAGTGTCGTGTTAGTAGCATCCTGTAGTAGTGTACGATTAGAGGCCCTTCGACGAAACTGTGTGCGATGCAATAATCGCAAATGGTGGTGTAAAAGAACCGTCAAAAAAGGTGCAAAACTTTTGCAATGGAGGATGCATCAAACATGGTTCAGATTTTAGTTGCGTGTGCGATGCAGGGCATACGGTTCAGTTTAATTAACTATTTGCGATGACGAGGAACAAAAAAACGGGCAGCCAGATGGAGGTGTGTGCGATACACATCATACGGTTCACTCAGATAAACTGTTTGTGATTAGGCAACACAAAAGAAGCGGTCATCCAGATGAAGGTGTGTGCGATATACGGCATGCGGTTCGCTCGGATGAATTGTTTGTGTTCAGACAAGAGAATATAAATGGTTCAATATAACAAGATGTGTGCGATACACGGCAAACAGGTGTGTAATCAGAAATGTGCGCGAAGACCGATAATAACACAAACGGTTGCTGCTAATAAGACATGTGTGTTGTGCGATGAGATTGCATACAGAACAACAACATATATATGTGTATGTGTGTGTGTGTATATATATATATATAGGAAAATGGTTGTGTACTCCTGGGAGTACGTACTCCCGCTCCTCATATACCACATAGATGTATCTTTTATACCTTTTTATTATTTTTAATATACTTCATTAATAATTATTAGATACCCTAAAATGAGTTTCATGAAAAAATTCATGTGAGTCTATGTATTTTTAAATAGTTACGTATATACTGATGTATTTGTATGTAAAAAGGTATATTACAAAAAGTATGTCACAAATGATATTTTTTCAACTAAACTCATATTGGGGTATCTTAAAATATTTAATGAAGTATATTGACAATAATAAAGAGATATAATTAATGCGTATATGAAGTATATTGAGGATGAGAGTACATACTCCCAAGAGTACAGAAGAGGAGTCCTATATATATATATATATAGGTAAATTGTTTGGGGCACCTAGGTGCCTGGGCACCTTAATTGTTTTGGAAACCATGTTATATTTAATTTGTTTCCTAACTATTCTTCATGCAAGACTTTCCCTGCTTACGTTTTATTTGTTTTTTCTAATTATTAGGCATGCAAGACTTGCCATACAATAAAACGTTATAATATTGATTTTTTAGAATTGATATAGGTATCTAATACGTGTGTTTTTTCCTAACTATCTAATACAGGTATCTAATACCTACCAATGAAATTATGGACATACGTAGGTATGTATATATTCAATAATTTATTTTTTAAAAACTATTACATTTATTTGTTTCCCAATTATCTAAAATGGGTATCTTATACTTACTAACAAAAGTATGTACAAACGCGGGTATGTATATACCCAAGAATTTGTTATTTAACTAATTGTATTTTATTTTTTTCCTAACTATCCAATACCTACTGAAGAAAATATTGTAATACCCGGTCGACGTATATACATCAAGTGGAAATACCCAATGTATCGACACACTTATATACCCGGTTGTGTAAAAAAATCTTGGAAAATATTGTACATACCCGGTCTACATGACATATATCTAAAGTAAAACATGGCTACGTATATATCCGGCTACGTGACATATAGGTATCTAATATATAACCAAAATATTTCGAGTACAAAACATATATACCTAAGATATTTTGGGTTATGTACGTATATACCTAGTGATTTATTCAACGTATGACCTTTATTATATGCAAAATGATGCACGTACGATGAGACATGCATGGACTTAAAACATGGGCCATTTATTACTGATTTTCTCTATCCTATCTAATCTGGGCAGGTATTAAGTGTCCATATCAAGTAATAATTCTTTCATAATAAGATTTATCCATCAATGCTAATACTAATTACACGCGCACAGATCTTAGTGTCATCCAACGGTTTTTAAGCTAGGTGCCCAGGCACCTAGGTGTCCCAAATTGGTGTCCTATATATATAGACACACACACACACTTATAAGGACATGGTTGCATAACCAAATTAAACATCCATTTACATAGGTGGGTACTACAACCATGGCATTTGCACACACCAAAATAAACTATTACATGCATAATTACATATGTGGCTACTACACACATGATATTTCCATACACCAATAAAGTAAATTATATATTACATGGACGATTAACTAGCATAAACGATCATCTGATCATCATCTACTTCTTGTGACGCTTGCTCTGCTTGTGGCTCGATTCGGACTCGTCGATTTGGGTAACGAGGCACTTTCTCATATCAACGATCCGCCTGTGCATCTCATAGCATGTGTACACGCTCTTGGTCGCGAACCTAAGGTGAGGTTCATCCAGTTGCCGCATCCAAGCCCTGTGCCAGGATACGAGACTTGTTCTCTAGGCATCCTGCTTCATCTTTTCGTAGTAGGGGTCGATGATGGCCGAGGCGAGTTCAACCAGGGAGTCCTTCTTCGTGCTTCCCCAGACCCTGTAGTGGTCATGGATTTCGACAAGGTTCTTGCAGGCCAAGCCCGTAACACTGAGCACTTTTACATCGTCGGTGGTTTCCACCGTGGCGAACTTGTAGTCGGTGCTGTTGACAAACCTGTTGAAATGGTCGCAAGGCTTTGTGGCCATGCAGTAGTGCTAGATGAGGACATGATGACGCACGCACAACTGGGCGACGACAACCTTCTGATCTCTGCCGGGACGACCGGCGGTGTACTGGAGGTCGATGCCAACCACCTTGTACTTGTCTCGAGCAAGCAACTGCTCAGCGTTGTTGATGTAGTCGTCCACCACGGTCGGGTCAATGGTGTACACCACCGAGAGATCCATCTCGCTCGCGTGGGTCTCCACTCTATGCTCGCTGAACTCCATTGGAGTGCCACTGGACATCCCCTCTCTATGTGTCATCATGGGTGTGCTTGTTGTGTTGTGGGGCGTGATCGAAAGGTTGAAGAGACTAAGGTGATAATGGCCACGGGAATTAAAGGGTAAGCCGGACGGCCTGAATATCGGCAGGCCCCTATGGCTGTTCTAATTTCCAGCGCATAACTCCATCGTGACGCACGTAACTGCATCGTGTGGCAACGCGCGCGGCGCAACCGCATGCATATAGGGCCCCAACGTGATCATGCGCACGCCCAACCGCTGGCAGAGCGCGCGTGGAGGAATGCGAGCAGAGCGCTCCATGGTCGCCTCAACTATGATATATAGTAGCACTATTCTAATCTAAGGATTAGAATAATTATTTGGATCACGAGGCGCCCTATATAGGTGCGATGAGTTCCTCCCAAACCTCCCTGCTCCGCGCGTCTGCCGCACTCTGTCCCGCAACCGCCGCAACGTGCCTCCCCGGACACCCCCGCTGCCGCGCCCACTACCCGAATCCTCCCGCCACCGTGACCTCTCCCTGGATCCCCCCGGCGGCCCTCCTCCCCCAACTCCGGTCTGACTTCTTCCGCCACCTCCAACTCCTCCAGCCGGAGATCCCTGTGCCTCATCCCCAACCCCGGCCCGGCTTCTTCCGGGCCACCACAGACATCTCCACGTCCATCCCACCCTACCTACCGTGGACGACACCTAGGACCCCGTTGGTTCGTTCCCACGCGCCGCTGGCCGCCGAGATCTCACCGCTTTACCTGAGTAGACCGAGGGACGCCGGCCGCCGAGATCTCGCCGCTTTACCTGAGTAGACCGAGGGACGCCGGCCGCCGAGATCTCGCCGCTTTACCTGAGTAGACCGAGGGACGCCGGAATCTGGAAACTCGTCCCCCAAGCGCCGCCCCCTGCTGTCCGATGTGAGTTGTGGCCCAACTATCGCGCACCACTGCCTGCATCTCGTCGTTGTTGTGCGCAACGGAGATCCCACCTGACAACCGCACCCTCCGCTTCCCTAAAACTAGCTTAAAGGATGTGGGAGGAGGTGGTGGACGCGTGAACACTAATATGTTGAAGTTTGAGCTGTGAAAAAGTGGTAGGTCGAGAGCTTACTCCTCCGCCCGCGGGGATGCTAGCCACCGCATCACAGAGCAATGGCCTCCCTGACCTGCGGCTTTCATCCACCACCGTGTGGGCTTGCTGCGGCCTCTGCTGTACACTGGTTCGGGAGGATCCTACCTGCCCTCATGCCCCGCCTCATCTTCTGACGACACACAAGGTCTATGGCTAAAACAGGGCGAGCTGCTGCTACCATACTACTACTAATGCGACTGAAATTCAGTAAAAATAGAGATAGAAAGTTTAGAGATCCATCTACTAAATATTAGCATGCAATACAAACTTAACTTCTATCAGACAACAAAAAATGTGTCGGCCTGTCTAAGTGGCAGTGGATCCTTTGCTCACAGAATCTAAAGGGAGCCCTTCCTCTTATATTGAGCAATTCACTTGCTCTCAGTATTTTGTATCCTATATTTTGGGACCTCAGGACACATTGTAATTTCCATTATTCACTGATGCACCGGTAGTAGAAAGACAAAAAAATGTATTGTAGAAGTCATTTATTATTGCCCCAAAAGTTCATATATTACTACCATGTATGTATTTTGACATTCAGAACACAAATAGTAGAATTTGTGAAGAAAATAGTATAGAAGTTCATGTATAAAAATTAATGAACCTCTTAACGCCGATGTGACGCGACTCGCACCCACAACTCCATCGCACTACGTCCAAGTGCCTCCACCAGCGTAATGTGTGCATGCGTGTACTAGCGCATAGTGTTGTGTGTACTACGAATTCGTCTTGTACAGCGTGTGTCTATTCTCATGTGTACTTTTTTGTTTTTCAAAAGCATGTGAAGTTCACGTTTCAGAAAATTCTAAGTTTGGAGGTATAACATACAGAAGAATTTCATCCAAAGAAAGAGCTGCCTAGGCCCTCTCACTAAGAACAAAAAAAATGCATAAAAAGTGTCACACAAAAAATAAAATAATTCACAAAAGATACAACATATTAAGTTCTTAGAAAGTAGACAATTCTTAATTTTGTTTATTAACTTTAGTTGTTTCTTAAAAAAGGGGGCTTTTCTAAGAAGTTTAGATTTAGAAAACAAAGCAGTTCAAAAAGGCGAAGATCTTTAAATAAAAAAAGAAGTTCCATGTTTACAACAAAAACATAACTTTCTCGTTTTCACAAATAGGTCAAAAAAACCAAGAGTTTGAAAAAGTATATAGAAAATAGATTTTCCCTAATTCCCTGTCGTTTATAGAAAAAGTTGACTGAAGTTCAAATCCAATAAAAAGATGGTTTTTAAAAGAATTGCTATCAAAGGGTCATCCATAAAAATATTAACTCTAGAACTTCAAATTCAATAAACCCCATGGTTCAAGAATAATATAAAAAGCAAAAAAAGATACACCCAGATGTTTGTATAGATTTTTTTTGTTACTAAAGTGAATTAGAGAGAAATTCAAATTGACAACAGACGGAAGTTCATGTATTGAATGGTGTGTGTTTCGTATGAGAAAATAGGAGTAAAAAGGCGAAGCCCAAAAATTTTGTTGTTAGAAGTTCAAGTGCACAGACCGAGAAAGTTCAAAAAGTTTCTCATGTTCAACAAGTTTCCACAACGGAAGCTCAAATTAAAATAACAAAATAAAAATAAAAAATGGATATCCCGTTTCTAAAAGAAACCTAGAAGTTCAAATTAAAGTAATGGAGCGGTTCAATGTTTATTAAAAACTCAGATTCTAACCACTAAATAGAAAATAAAACCAACGTGAGGTTCAAATTAAAATAACATGGAAGCTTGGAGTTTATTAAAACCTAAGATTTACATGTTCAAAAACAAAAAAAACAAAACCAATGCCATTTTGGCATTTTTAAAACCAACTCATAAAATGAAAAACATTTCTTGCTAGAAGTTCAAGTGCTCGAGGAGGGGAAGTTGGAAATTGCTACCCACTTTATTTACACATAATTCCCTCTCCCGTTTGTGTCTAAGTTTTAACAAATAAATCAAAATATAAAAAAAATGTGGAGGGGGTCCAATAATTATGACAAAACTAGGATATTTTGATGGTAAAAGAAATAAACCAAGAAGTCCAAATTACAAAATAGAGAAGTTTGATATTTATAAAGAAACTCAGATTTTCCTTGTTAGTAAAGAATAAAAATGACGAAGTTCAAATTAAAATAGTGGAGTAGTTCGATGTTAATTTTAAAAACATATTTCGTTTCTAAGAATGTGATTAAGAAGTTGAAATTGAAATAACACAGAAGTTCGAAGTATATAAAAAAACTCAGATTTATTGCAAGAAGTTCACGTGCATCTCCGTGCATGGTTCGAAATTTATATTGCAGGACGACGGACCTCCAATTGCGTGTAATTCGACGTATAAAAAATGCGATATAAGTTCATAGTGAAACAACGAGAAGTTCAAGTTTGTTGAAAGAAGTTCAAGTGCTCTGTCCGGAGAAGTTCAAAAATTCTTGCGAGAGAGGTTCACCTTGTATTTCTATGTTCAATTTTTTTCCATATAAAAGTCCAATACAATTCTTTACTCAAAAATATAAAAAGGTGAAGTTCAAATTGAAATAACACAAAAGTTCAGAGTTTATTAAAACATAGGATTTACTTGTTCAAAAAATAAAAAACACAATGCCATTTTTTGCACTTTTAAAAACAACTCATAAACGAAAAAATGGTTGCTAGAAGTTCAAGTGCTCGACGAGTAAAAGTTCAAAAAATCTTGCGAGAGAGGTTCACCGTGTATTTAGATGTCCAAAATACATAAAAAATATGTTGTTTTTTGTGGTTTAAAATAATTCTCTCAAACCAGAGAGAAGTTCAAAGTGATAACAACCGGAAGTTCATGTACTACATGATGTGTATTTCATATAAGAAAAATACAATAAAGTGAAACAGAGTGAAGTTCAAATAGACATGCCCCAGAAGTTCAACTACTTCACGCAGTGCAAAAAACAACATGTCAAAAACAGAGTGAGGGTCAAACAAACATGCCCGAGAACTTCAACTACTTCACGCAGTGCGTTTCCATTCGCAATGAAGGCATAAATCATGATCTCGTCATTTCTCTAATTACTTCAAAATAACAGGAATATCATTTGTGTAAATTCAAGTCCTCGGTCGGAGAAAGTTAAAAAATATATTGTGAGAGAGGTTTGTACAAAGAGAATATCATTTGTGTAACACTGACGAAATGGATGGGAAAATTAAAAACAAAAATACGTCACAGAAGTTCAACGTGAAAACAACACGAAGTTCGATTACTATAGTGAATGAATTTGAGATGAAAAACTTTTAAAATTATCACGAGTATGAAAAAACGATCAACACGGGAAAGTTGCGTGTTTACAGCAGCTTTCCATCGGTATATCACTTGCTCAATTACGGTGAGTGGAAGGAGAGCTACGAGCAGTGGATGGAGAGCCACCGGCAAAAAAAGCACGTGAAAAACAGAGTGAAGTTCAAGTAGACATGCCAAGAAGTTTAGGTTCTTCACGTGGTGTATTTTCGAAGAATCTGTTTCGCGATAAAGGTAGAACAAACGATCTTGCCATTTTCAAAATTACTTGAAAACGGTAAGGAATCACAGAAAACCATCAACATGAAAAAGTTTCAAATTTTCCGTAGCTTTTCAGCGGTATATTATTTGCCCCATTCTGATAAAGTTTGTAGAAATTACGGCAAAAATACGTTTTTAGCCATTTTCAAAACTGACATAAAACCGTAATGAATTAGGAGAAACAATATATACAAAAAAGTTTCGTATTTCTTCAAGCTTTTCAACGCCATATCATTTGCTACATTTGGACATATGGTTAAAAAATTAGCTCAAAAATACAAACTCGGTGGAACTTGTACCGTTTTATAAATTACTTTTAAACCGTTCAAAATTAGAAAAAACGTTTAACATGAAAAAGTAGCGCATTTTCATAAGCTTTCCAACGCCATATTATTTGCCTCAATTGGATTAGCCGTTTAGAAATGGCATCGAATATACAAACTCGGGTGTTCCATTTGTGAAATTGTACGATTTTTCAAATTACTCTTTAACCATAGGGAATTAGAGAAAACTTTCAACATGTGGAAGGAGCGGTTTTTCAGCAGCTTTCCAACGCCATATTATTTGCCTCATTCCGATAAACGATTTTAAAATGCAATTGAAAATACAATTCACGTTTTTTGTATGAAGAAAAAACAGTTTTCAAAACTGCTCTTAAACCGCTTACATTTTGCCAAAAATTTAACTTGGGTCATGATACTGATGTCCATAGCTTTCCAACGGTATATCGCAAGCCCCATTTGGACACATTTTAGCTGAAGTTCAACCTAGTACTCGGGGAAGGTCAGATGCGTTACTCGGGAAGTTCATGTTGTGATCAGAATATTATTCTGATCCCGTGATCAGAATAGTGTTTATGTGTGTGTGTGTGTATGCATATAGCGGTCGCCTCAACTGGCCATTCAACATTTCGGGAATCGCTACCCTCTCCCTCGTCTGCATTAAAGCCGTATTGGGAACTACGCCGCCCGCTGTCAAATCGAATAGTACTGCGCCGCCCGCTGCACGCCCGGCTGAACATGCCTCCTTGCCTCCATCTATGCTTAATTACTTAATTTTAGTTGCAAAAATTAGATATTGCTAGTGATTTTTAGCTTCATATTTTGACAAATCGCAGTGTTACAAGGTTGGCAAATGGCAATGTTGCTAGATCAACAAATGACAATCTTTCTAGTTTGACAATGGCAACATACCCAATATGACAGATGCAAATCTTAACAAATTGTTTGTAAGTGGTTCACACGGGTCATCCAAAAGAACCATTTGTGTTCAAGAGATGCACAAATCCTGCTCTCACTTTGCATACGGGTGTTCTGTCTAAAACATTTGCAATCAAGAGCCATTAAAACCTATAACCATTAAAACCAAGACACGTGGCGTCACGTGAATGGTTAACAGAACACACACGGTTTGAATTATAAAATGTTTGAGATATTAAAGTGGCAGCAATTTTTTAAAAATGCCTTTGTTGGTTGTTTTTTGAGTGCGCCTTCTCTCAAAATCGACATGAAAAATACCACAACATGTTGGGTGCCATTGCATGATAGCATGCCAAGTTTCATGAATTTTAGACGAGTTTTGGATTTACTAGAATTTAAAAACAAAGTATCTCAATGTTTTACCGGCAATCAACGGTGCCATGGTGTTTGAAATTCATTCCTATTTCTTGCATTGGACCTAAGCATGCACCCAAGGACAAAGATTTGATTCTTCAACCAATTTATATGCACTAGAGCATGTGCATGTAGTTCAAATTGGAATTATGCACATAAATGCATTGAGAACTCACTTAATGCATAAAAATATCCAAATGAACCCCGAAAAATCACAAAAATTGACACAACACTCCTGTTGTTCTATGTTGACACGAGAAAAAATTTGAAAGCAATAAGAGGCAATGGATATCGTTTCGTCCCCAAAGGTGGGACGTTCCCTCGCGAAACCATCATGCTTGTTGTGAGAAACTCTGTTTGTGAGAAGCATATACCCAAACCTGCCCCAAATGGGACAAAAAATTTACCATGACATGTTGATGCCGCTCTATGATAGCATGCCAAGTTTCATGAATTTCAGACGAGTATTGGATTTACTAGAATTTAAAAACCAGGTATCACAATGTTTGCGGCCGAGTGACGGTGGCAGGGTGTTTGACATTTATTTCCATTTCTTGCATGTGACCTAAGCATGCACCCAAGGACAAAGATTTGATTTTTCAACCAATTTATATGCACTAGGGCATGTGCATGTAGTTCAAATTTGAAATAAGCACATAAATGCATTGAAAACTCACTTAATGCATAAAAATGTCCAAACGAACCCTAAATAATTCCAATTCTTTTATAACACACATATAGTTGCATGTTCACCCTCAGATAAAAGGGTTAGCAATTCAAACACCGTCCATGGCCGTTGTGACCCCATTATATAATTCAAATCAAGATGAAAAATCAAGTAGATCCCACACAATTTATTATAACCAACCGTGTGAGATGTAGCACAAAATATCTTGGAGCACCGTCGGAGTATAGTACACATACAGCTTACTTGAGAAGGTGCGACGGCTACAGTCCATAGCCCGCTCTGAATAAGGGACCATGTCTGATGACACTTTGCACACCAGTTTTTTCGCTGAACCGATTCCAAATTTTCGGCTTCCGCAGAAATATCTACCTCCCTGCCCCCTCCCCCTTGCCAAAATCTACATTTCCCCTGTTTTCGCCTTCCTTTCCAAGTTGAAACATTCACTCCTTGCTTGCAGTGCCACCTCCTTGCCGGTGACCCTCCTTCATGCTGCTCGGCCTTGCCTATCCAGGCAGGTAATCCACACCCGACCCCCATCCTCCTCCTCCTTCCACATCCCACATGCCCCGACCGCCGGCGCGAGCGCGACACCTTCCACCCAAATAAGCGCCGGCCTAAGCCATGGTACACACAGTATAGCCAGGATCTCGAGGAGCATTTGGCAGCGGAGAAGCAAATCGCGGCCGCACGCGTGGATGAGGTCGCGATGGTTGCCATTCGTGCCGACCCCCAGATCTTGGAGGAGCGCTCGCGTCACCCCCGCAATGCGGTTGGCTGCTTTAAACGACAGTTCGTGGTGTTTTCTCGAGGCCACCATCGGTGCCTTCGACGAAGACTACGAGGTGTTTTCTCAGCGTGCATGTGCTTACCACATCTCGAGAGCAGCAGGTTGGTGCCCGGAGCAGCTCAGGCAACTCACCACTACAACGAGGGCACCCATGATGCGGAGGCCTCGCCCTCTTCCATGTCCAAGGAGCCAATCGTCATTGATATCTCCGACAATGAGGAGTAGCTTGTCTTATTTGCTCACTATAAGGACCCATGTTCAGTTTGCTAGCTACTGCCTTTCCTTAACAAATTCTAGTGAATTGTGCTATCTACTTTTACCATGTAATCTTCTTCTATAGTGTATATGTTCTATATGTCGTGCAATGTGGTGTTCAGTTAACTGCTTGGTTTAATTCTACAAATGTGATGTTCAATCCTTCAGGGTGCAATATTTCCAAGTTGTTAAACATGCTTGGTTTGGTTAACTGTCTGATCTTCTATTACGAGTATGTTATATTGTGCAATCTGGTGCTCAGTTAATGTTTGGTTCATTTGTTGGGTTGTTTAGTTAATTGCTTGGTTCAATTTTGCAATGCGATGTTCAATTGTTGTGGCTACATTCTGTTATTGTATACCATATGAGAAATAAATCGAATTTGGTTGTACTAAATACATGAGAAACAAATATAGTTGCTATATTTCCAAGTTGTTAGGGCATCTCCAGCCGTTCGGCCCCCAGGGCGCCTAAATAGAGCGGCCTGGGGGCGTGTCGGCGCTAGTTCGGCCCCTGGGGGCGACCTAGCTCCCAGTCACGCCCCCAAGCGCCGGCCCCAGGATGCGGGAAATTTGAAATAGGTCATTCCCGCTCACAAAAGACGCCACAAATCTGGCGATCGGACATAGTCTGGCGTTACAAAAATAGAGCGCCACACGCCGCAAGTTCACGTGCGCAACGAATCACTCGGCGGGGTCGGCTCCAGGCGTTGGTGGAGTCGGCGTGCATGGGCTCGGCGGTGTCGGAGCTGCTTCGGTGCTGGGCTGTGTCGGCGCGGCTTCGGTACTGCTAGGCGGCGATGTAGAGGCGTCGTTCGGGCTTGGCGTCCGTGTGGCCGTGGGCGCGGGAGCTGGCGTCGTCGGCGTCGTCGGCGTTGCCGTCTACATCTGGTTCAGGATGAGGCCGCGCTCCGCCATGTACCACGCCCTGAGCTGCTCGTCGTTGCTCTGGAGCATGTCCGCCCTGCCCATCAGAAAAGCCATGTCGGTGTTCCTCTTCTTCGCGGCGACGTTCGTCCGGAGCAGGTCGACGTTGGTCCGGAGCAGGTCGAGCTTGATGGCGCTGTTCGTCATCAGCGACGACCACTGCGCCTCGGTCTTATCTTCACGTAGGACGGCCCAGGCCTGGGCATCGGCGAGGCAATGCTCGATGGACTCCTGCTTGTATGTCTCCTTGGCCTTGTCGAGGGTACGTCGGACTTCCGCCCACTTCTCACACTTGTAAATGCGCTTGTAGACGTGGAGGTACTTGAAGTCGGCGTCGAGGTTGTCGTGCCGATGCATGGTGAACATGCGCAGCAACTGTGCGGAGGAACAAACAGTTGGCGGGCGGCGGACGTAGACGACGAAGAGATGCGGGCGAACGGCGTGCGTACCTGATCCTCAACGCTGGCGCCGCTCTCCGGGCGAGCCGCGACCTCCTTGACGATTCCATGCCATTTGTTGCACGCCCCTGGATACGCCCCCAATGGTTCACCATCGCCTTGGAGCCACGCTGCATGTAGACGCCTTTGAAGTAGGGGTCGACGAGCTTCCGCTCGTCGAACTCGGCCTTGATGCGGTCCCAGTACGTCTCGAAGCTCTGGTTCGTGCCGGTGGTTGGTTCGAGGCAGACGACTTTCCATGCTTCGGCGAGGCATTCCTCCTCCTTGGACGTCCACTTGATGCGCGGTTCGCCTGTCCTAGCCGCCCGCTTCTTCTTCTGGCGCCCCTTCGTCAGATCAGGAGCCGGCTCCTCCTCCTCCTCCTCGGGTTCCTGCGCTTCGTGCGCGTCCTCGTCGTAGACGTAGCCGAGCTCGGCCTCCATGTCGCCGCTGAGATCCACTACCTCGTCCTGGGTGGCGAACCCGGGAGACGCGGCGGCCGCGGTCGATCCTGTCGCGATGATGTCGTCCATGTCGGCTCCTGTGTCGTCGGTGTCGCCGAGGTGCGAGAAGGGCAGCGGTCCACGGCGGAGATGGGGCGTCGGTGTGGACGCGTAGGTGGGCGGCGAGTAGTTGTATGGAGGGTACTGCACGCCGACGAAGGCGGGCGAGGGTGTGCGCGTCGCGGGGTGGCCATGGGGGAAGGTCACGTTTGGGTTGAACCCACCATGCGCGTCGCCGTCGGCGTAGCCGGGCGACGACGATCCCCATGGAGATCCGATGCCTTGCTGTCCCCAGGGCGCGTACTGGGCGTGGCTGACAACGGGTGGATTCATCATCCCCGCGTGGTCGACCGATGAGGAGGATGCCGCCGCGCGCGCCGCGTTGTCGCGGGCCTTCTTGGCGATGGCCCTGTTCCGCCGGTTGGCGGTGACTGCGTCGCGTCGCTGAACTTCCACCCTCCACTCGGCGTTCGACATGCCCGGTGGCTTCAATGGCGGCGCCCTCGGCTTCCTCTGCTTCGGCTAGGCCACGGTGCCAGTCGTGGTTGCCGCTGCGCGTGGCATGGCGTACTTCTTCGGCGGCATGGCGGCGACTGGAAGGCGAGCGGGAGGGGTTTGGCGGGAGAAAGGGAGGGAATGACGGGAGGAAGGCGAGCGAGCGGGAGGGATGCGAGGGAAAAGCGTCAAGAAACAGCGGGAAAAGGCCCTCGGGTCGCCGCCAGGGCGGACCCACGCGCCTTTTTCGCTTGTGCCGGCTCCCCAAGCGCCCCCCAGGGCGCCGGGTTCGGCCTGGGTCCGCTGGCACCAGTTTTGGCCCGAGCCGGCGAAAAACGGGTTTCTGGGGGCGTGACTGGGTGTTTTTTTGGCGCCGGCGCGGCAAAAACGCCTGGGGAGGGCCTGTTGGGGGCGCGGCTGGAGATGCTCTTAAGCATGCTTGGTTTGGTTAACTATTTGATCTTCTATTAGGAGTATGTTATATTGTGCAATGTGGTGCTCAGTTAACGTTTGGTTCATTTATTGTGGTGTTTAGTTAACTGCTTGGTTCAATTCTGCAATGCGATGTTCAATTGTTGTGGCTGCATTCTGTTATTGTATACCATGTGAGGAATAAATCGAATTTGGCTGCACTTAATACATGAGAAACATATACAAGTGCTATATTTCCTAGTTCTTAATCATGCTTGGTTTGGATAAATGGGTTTTCCATGTGGCTTGAATTAATCTGATGAATCTGCAATGTGCTTATTTATCATCAACATATTTTACTAATAGCATGCAAACCCTTATTAACCTGATGACTAACTACCTTATATGTGTTGCAGGGAAACAATGGGAAGCACTGAGGTTTACAAGATGGTACTAACTATTAGACCTTGCCTTTTTTATTCCTTTGCCCCATGTCCAATATAAAGAAGATATTTATGCACATCCTTGTTTTCAGGGTTCACTAATGATTACCTCTCAAACCACCTCTGTGGTCAGGAGGCGAGGAGAGTTTTCATACAACACCCACGGTTAAATATTGAAGTGTTCCTGAAGAGGTCGAAGGATGGACGGTCAATCATCCACAGGCACTGGCCTAAAGTTGCAAAGACCTTCAACATGAATGAAGGCTCAATATTCGCCTTCCGCTTCAGCAGTTTTCCAGATGAGATGCATCTCTCTACGTGCCGTCTATGATGCTAATTTCGAAAGGTTCTAGATGTTGCATGTGAAACTTGCTGCTGTTCTAGTTGTGTAATGGGGTAGCTGAGTGCTGAAGCTATATCATGTTGTACTCCGATGTATTTCAATTATGAAATCCCGCTTCCTTAATATGGAAATGGAATATACTATGTGCTTAATATGAATGTCAATTAGATTAGTAAATGGACCGTGTGGGAAGGACCCCCTATCGCCCACACTCACTAGGCAACGGTTCCAAATGCCGTCACGGAAACAGGTTAAAAACCGTTTGTATAGGACTGACGCGTACCAGTGATGGGGAGGCTGGCAAGGTTCGATCCAATAATGATGGTTTTTGTCGTGGAAGTGTCACGGCAGATGTCCTCATGGAAGGACTTAGTTGTGGAGCCATTGCGACGGGGTTAGCTTAAAGGGGTTAAACAGGACAAAGGACACAGAGAGTTTATACTTGTTCGGCCCCTTGCGATGAAGGTAAAGGCCTACTCCAGTTGAGGTGGTATTGCTAGGGTTTTGATTACCAGCGAGCAAACACGCTTTGCCTGGCTTTCGATTTGATGTTTCTTGCCCTAAGCCGCTGCCGGGTCGTCCCCTTATATACATGGGTTGACGCCCTGCGGCCTACCGAGTCCCGGCCGGCTCATATAACGTGTCCGCCTCGATGACGTATCTTACATGACTTATATTGCAAGTCTACTCATACATGGCGGTTTACACTTACGAGCCCTAAGCCGCCTCTGGACATGGGCCTCTTACAAGCCTATCTATGAACCGCCATCTTAGTATACTCTTGGGCTTCATAATAGATGAACCGCCATAATGGTTGACCCGGCCCCTCCTGGGCGGGTCATATCTGATAGTCATATCCCCAACATTAGGCCCGAGGTTTATTTGAACTTGTTCATGTCAATCTTCGACAGTTAGACAGATCCTTCTTCATCTGCTGTAAAACATTGTAACCGGCCATGACGTCATCTTCAGAAATTTTGGCAACCCGTCGTGACGTCATCTGCCATTAACTTCACACATGACATAATGTATCTTTAACAAATCTTTATCTTTAATGACCTTTCGAAAATCGAGGCGTTCAATCAGTTGGATAATCATCATTTCGCCTCCTCATTTTTCGCGCCCGCCTATCTACTCTTTCCCTTATAAATAGGGTCAAACCGCCCCTTTCTCATTCTCCTCTCTTCTCCTTCTCGTCTTCTTCCTCGCGACACACCAGCCCACACGAGCTCCGCCGCCGTCGACCTTCGTCTTCTGCCTCGACTCCGGCCGCTACATCACCCTGAATCAGACCAAAACACTGCGGCGCTCCTCCGCTATCTCATCAACATCGGTAAGCCTCCTTTTCCCCGTAACAGATCAGTTCTTAGGGTTTTGGTGTTCATCACTGCCCCTCCTTCTCCTTGCTAGATCACGTAGTTTTGATCTGAAAATAACGTAGGTCCTGTGCGGTAGCAGTTTTAGCACCCTTTTTGATATTATAACATATCCTCATCGTGACAGCTCTCCTCTAGGGCACCTCCACTTTTCTGCTACCGCCTCTGTAGGTTTAGAATTTATTTCCTTTTTTTGAACAGTTGTAGATCCGAACTTATAGCTTTAATCTGTGAACCCTGTTTGTCCAACACTTAGTAGAATTTTGTTCTTTGTCGGATTTTGAATACATGTATATGTCATGGCGGCTTACATGTCCGGCTTATAATCAACCATATGTCATTAGTCCTCACTTAAGCCGCCATTCTGAACGTATACTGCAACTGTTAACTTTTGTTTTCACTAACTGGTTTGAACCGACAAATTACTTCCTCCTTTTAGGTTTTCCTTCTTTCACCATGCCGCCAAAGACAGTCTATACATGCAATTGGGTCCCCTCCATCATCACTGAGGGCACATTCAAAGACTTTGTCAAAGTCGGGTACTTGCCCGCAAAGAGTGTTATGCATTACCGCATCCCTGAACCGGGCCAGGAAAGACCTCAGCCAAAGGATGGCGAAGTCATTGTATTCACGGATCACATGAACCGGGGCTTCTCACCGCCCGGCTCTAAATTTTTCCGGGATGTTCTGCACTTCTTCCAACTCCGTCCTCAAGACATAGGACCCAATTCCGTGTCAAACATTTGTAACTTTCAAGTGTTCTGCGAAGTATATCTTCAAGATGAGCCCAGCATCGATCTCTTTAGAGTATTTCTATTTGAACCACCAAAATGAGTTCACCAACGTACCCAGTTTGGAACTTGGCAGAATATCAATTCAACGCAGAAGAGACGCCATTTTCCCTTATGCACTCCTGCCGAGTCACCCGAAGGATTGGAATCAAACGTGGTTTTACTTCAAAGATACCTCTCCGGCTGACGAGAATCCACTGCCGGGTTACCGTGTCGAGTACCCGGACTCAAAGCGTAATCTTCCTAAGAAGCTTACCACCACTGAGTGGGCAAAAATTGCTCCTACCATTGCAAATGTTACAGCTTTGCTAGGAAATGGCTTAACTGGTGTTGACCTGGTCAGGTGCTGGGTTTCTTGGCGGATCATCCCCTTGAGTCGCCGCTCCGGTTTAATGTGCACTTACACTGGTGATGTAAAGGATCCACTATGCCACAGCTCTGCACCATTAGCTGACGAGGCAGTAAATGAAATGGTTAAGTCCCTTCTGAATGAAGATCCAGAAGATTGCCTAAAAACGGGTCTGGCCCCTTTCAGCAAGCTTACCCTGCCATCGGATGTGAGTCTCTGAACTTATTTACCTTTACCTCATTATTCAAGCATTTTACTCAACCTTTGATAACTTGTAAAGGCTAAGTCTGATTTTTGGAAGAAGGCATATGATCATGAAGCTGCCAAGAAGGCCAGGGCTGCCAAGAAAGCCTCTAGGAAAACCATCAAGAAGACCAGTAAGAAGAAGAAGAAACCAAGCGCCTCTGATCTGCTTAAGCTGGATGACACCTCTGAGTCGGAGGTAGCCCTTGACTCTCTTGGCTTGCTTTTCAACCATCTTATTGACACTGACTATTATCAGGATGACACGGGAGCCAGCCAAGCAGTTGAAGAAGAGGTAACTATTATTTCCTCTGACTCAGAACCTTTGCCAAGGCAGAAACTTCGGCGAGTAACCCGGAAAGTAAGGTTTTCACACCCCTTGGCTTATTTAGATCCTCACTTTCTTTTGAAACGACAACAACACGAGAGTCGACGTCAGACCCGGACCAGCGGAGGTGAATAATTATCCTCCGGTTTACCAAAATCTCCCGCTCCTCGAATACGCCAAAATGAGGTTCTTTTGACCTTAACTCTTTTATTTACTGGCGGGTCACTTTCACCAGCCACTCAATTCCTTTGATTCAAACTTCCAGGAGGTTTCTCGTTCTTCCTCTGGCGATTCATCTCAGACCCAGCTACCGGCTTTCAAGATTGCCCTTGGGTAAGAACAATTACCTTTCTCCTGTACTTTTATACTCTTATATTTACACTGACTTGTCATCACCCGTGCAGTGGTCAAGCAAAGCCTAACAAGAAGGCGAAGGTGACCAAGCCAACTGAGGCACCTAAATCCGCTGAACCGAAGCGGCTAGTCCCTGCACCTGAAACTTCCACCCAACAGCCAGAAGAACCTGCTTCTCACACTCAAGCTAAGATGCCTGACCTCTCTGTGGATCAAACCAACATTGACCCTTTAAACACTGAACCGTCAAGCTCATTTGAACCGTTAGAGACTTATGTTGATGACATTCTAATCATTGGTACTGGTTTTACTGAACCGGGGAACCCAACTGTTTTAGCCAGATATTCTACCAAGCAAGAAGTGATGGAGAGACGGAAAGTGAGATTTGATGTCTCCCACTATGCTCAATTGAGCAGTAGTGAAATATTGTCCGGTTATCTCAACCAAGTACACTCCAGCCGTGATTTGGAAATTGTGATGGCGAAGCAGATGCACCAGAAATATGAGGTACGACATCCGGCTTACATAAGTTATATATATCCTGCCAGCCCCCAAGTCTTATGATTATGATAAGATTGAATAATCTGTAGACTTAGAAGAATCATAAGCTTCTGTCCTAGACGCCCTCCACGTCCGGTTTTAAAACTAAACCGGATGCTGAAATAGCATAGTTTTGCATTCGTAGTCCCCTAGGGCCGGTTTAATCAACATGAATGAGCCGGTCCCATTTATCACTGTGTAAGAAAGTAGAGCTTAACTGCATAGCCCCCATGAGTCTGCTGAGACTGTTTATAGCACATCCGGCTCATCATTACTAAGATACAAGCAATATGCATTAGCCCCCAAGTGCCAAGTAGTGTTGCTTGCAAAGTGCTTGGGACTTTATTCATAAGAGCCGATTATTTGAAAAATTGTTTTGACAGACATTAGCCCCCAAGTCCCAAGTGTTGTTGCTTGCAAAGGACTTGGGACTTTTATTGTTGTAATCCTGATATAAATGTGTTGGTAACTCTGTACTTCATACAGGCTGCTACTATTGAACTGGAGTCTCAATTGAACAATGCAAAGACCCGGCTGGCGGCTCAGGAAAATGAGACCCGGAAAGCTGAGTCGAAATTCCAGTTTAGTGTGGCTGAGTCGAAAAAGTTGAAGACCAGTTTTGCTGCGGATAAAAAGACTTGGGATGAAGAAAAGACTGCCTTGATACATCAAGCTGAGAAGGCAGAGGCGGCTCTTCAAGAGGCTACCACTGAACTCACTGGTTTAAAACACCGTGTAAATCAGATGGTTTCTGCTATCTTCGGTGAGTCGCCTTACTATTCATCCAAAATGAGTACTTACCGCAGTAATATAAACCGCCATTTAACCGATCTGTGATTTACTCAGGTCCCCGGAGCAACTGAAGGAAATATGCCCTAGAGGAAATAATAAAGCTATTATTTATTTCCTTATATCATGATAAATGTTTATTATTCATGCTAGAATTGTATTAACCGAAAACATAATACATGTGTGAATACATAGACAAACAGTATGTCACTAGTATGCCTCTACTTGACTAGCTCGTTGAATCAAAGATGGTTAAGTTTCGTAGCCATAGACATGAGTTGTCATCTGATTAATGGGATCACATCATTAGGAGAATGATGTGATTGACTTGACCCATTCCGTTAGCATAGCACTTGATCGTTTAGTTTGTTGCTATTGCTTTCTTCATGACTTATACATGTTCCTATGACTATGAGATTATGTAACTCCCGTTTGCCGGAGGAACACTTTGTGTGCTACCAAACGTCACAACGTAACTGGGTGATTATAAAGGTGCTCTACAGGTGTCTCCAAAGGTACATGTTGGGTTGGCGTATTTCGAGATTAGGATTTGTCACTTCGATTGTCGAAGAAGTATCTCTGGGCCCTCTCGGTAATGCACATCACTTAAGCCTTGCAAGCAATGCAACTAATGAGTTAGTTGCGAGATGATGTATTACGGAACGAGTAAAGAGACTTGCCGATAACGAGATTGAACTAGGTATTGAGATACCGACGATCGAATCTCGGGCAAGTAACATACTGATGACAAAGGGAACAACGTATGTTGTTATGCGGTCTGACCGATAAAGATCTTCGTAGAATATGTAGGAGCCAATATGAGCATCCAGGTTCCGCTATTGGTTATTGACCGGAGACGTGTCTCGGTCATGTCTACATTGTTCTCGAACCCGCAGGGTCCGCACGCTTAACGTTACGATGACAGTTTCATTATGAGTTTATATATTTTGATGTACCGAAGGTTGTTCGGAGTCTCGGATATGATCACGGACATGACGAGGAGTCTCGAAATGGTCGAGACATAAAGATCTATATATTGGACGGCTATATTCGGACACCGGAAGTGTTTCGGGTGATTTCGGAGAAAACCGGAGTGCCGGAAGGGTTACCGGAACCCCCCGGGGAAGTATTGGGCCTTAGTGGGCCTGAGGGGAGAGAGAGGGCAGCAGCCCAGGAGGTGGCGCGCTCCCTCCCATGTTGAGTCCGAATTTGACGTGTGCTAGAACTCGGAGGTGCCGTAGTTTCGGTGCTTGATCGGTCGGGCCGTGAAGACGTACGACTACATCAACCGCGTTGTGCTAACACTTCCGCTTCTGGTCTACGAGGGTACGTAGACAACACTCTCCCCTCTCGTTGCTATACATCACCATGATCTTGCGTGTGTGTAGGAAATTTTTTGAAATTACTACGTTCCCCGACAGCAACAACTCAAACCAGGACATACTTGTGAAGCTTAAGGCGGTCTATACTCTTGTTGAACAATTGTATACTAGAGCTCAACGTACACTGGCTACCATCTCCCCGGCTAATCAAGGACCCAATCTGTTAAGCGATGTGCTGAAGAAATTATCAATCTTGCCCACCAGGATTCAAGAGATAAAACGGTCGTGTGCGAGAGCCGATGATGTGACGGCCTTGAGCCGTGCTAAGGCGTGGGTATCGGAGTTAGATCCGGCTGATGCAGCCAGTGGATATCCAAGTCTGGAGGAGGATGGTACTTCTTTTGATCAACATGACTTCGCTGCTTCTGTTAAAGCAATCCGTCCCCATGCGGCAGTCGTTGCCAAAGAAACCAACCTCTGCAAATATCAGCCGGCTTATGATGAAGAGAACCAAAAGATGCATACGCCCGCGTACAAAGTGATGGACTTAATTCCGCCGATTCGTAAGCACACTTTCGCTCCTGAAATTGACCCATCCAATCTGATTGACGACGAAGCTGAATTCTTCGCCTTGCATGGCTTTGATTGGTCAAAGCCAAACTTCCAGACGGCGGAGGAGGAGGAAGAACCGGCAAGGGATGAACCGGAGGCCTCCCATCAGCAAGGTCAAGAAGACTGAACCGCCAGGCTATTTAGAAACTTGACCGTTGAAAAACCACTTGATCTCTTTTTGGCTCATGGAGCCATGTAATAGGGTAGTTAAAACTTTAACTTTGTCGTGCCATCGTGCATGTTTCTGTTTTGCGTAATACTGCTGATCCACCGGTTTAAACACCATTATGGGTATGATAGTCTTTGATTTATGCATATTTGAATGATTTTTATCCTGCACACAAAGAAAACACAAGTGCCCTGGTGACTTACCGCCGGGCGGGTCATGATACCCAATTAAAGCCGCTGGGGACGAATAGTCCATAACCAGAGCCGGTCTAATAATTGCTAAGTAAAATGACATACCTATGATATATACTTAATTGTCGGCTTATCAGCTTCGTGTAGTTTAAAGGTGTTAGAGCTATAACTCTGACCATAGGATTCATTATGCTCTGGCGACGTAGAGTCTGCCCTCCTGACGGGTTGTATAAACCCAAAGTATGCTTCAAATACGAGCTGTAAACGGGGCAAAGGGGCCCGACTTAAAAAACCAAAAGACAATGATAGAACCAAATACAAATAAGAAATCAGAAGAGATTCGAGGCTTTTGTAGGCCGCCAAGCCTAAGTGTCTTCTTCAATGAAACTAGCCGGAGCCACTGGATTTTTCGTGCTGCCGTGAGCCTGACTCATAGTGTGCCCAATCGACATTTGAACCCTGGATAAAGTCTGGTCTTGCTCAAAGACTTATCAGGAGTACGTGGGGCCAGAGTAATAGCATACTCACGGGCCGATTTATCCAAGTTCCAAGGAAGGCGGCTTATGAAGCCTGGATGCATCCTGACTATCTGTAGACCATGCTCTCGCATGACAAGCCGCTGTTTGAACCTTAATCGAGCTCAAATCTTGGTTGAATACGCCGTAAAGACTGATCGTTAAGAGTTCGGCGGGTCAATCAGGATGACCTGATGGAGTTGAAGCAGCTGGTGTACAGGTAGGATGACCCGGTTAGAGTTTGTTCTCTTTGGTCGAATACGCCTATGTTTGAACAAACCTGGTCAAGAGGGTAGTAACGCTATGTTCTCTTTGGTCGAATACGCCTATGTTTGAACAGGAAGCCCCCAAGTGACATACTTACAAGTGTGGCGTCAAGCTGATCAAGAGGGTACCGATAGCTATGTTCTCTTTGGTGAATACACCTATGTTTGAACAGGAAGCCCCCAAGTGACCATATAAGTTTTTGGCCTTGCGCCGATCAAGAGGGTACCGACAGCTATGCTCGATGAGCAGGATGCCCCCAAATGATCATATAAGTTTTGGCATTGCGCCGATCAAGAGGGTACCGATAGCTATGCTCAATGAGCAGGAAGCCCCCAAATGATCATCAGGGACCTATGTTTGAGCTGTGTTGTGCATCCAACTCTCTTTGGTCCCTGAGGTTGTGGGCGTTGAACCTCTTAAATGATGATAAAGACTCAGCTTCGAAGAAGTGAAACGATAGAGGCCCTGAATTGTCAGGGATGCCGGCTTTATTACACTGTTCATAATATATACATCAGATAACTATGTACATCATGAGAGCCGGAGGCTCAAGTATAGTACGACCGAAGATGAACAATGTTCCACAACCGATGGGTCTCCTCCTCCGATGTGCGTGAGTCCTTGTTGTCTCGAACATCGATAAGGTAGTATGACCCATTATGCAAATTCTTGCTAACCACAAAAGGTCCTTCCCAGGGTGGTGATAACTTATGCATATCTGTCTGATCTTGGATTAGCCGGAGCACTAAGTCGCCTTCTTGAAAGGTTCTGGTTTTAACCCGGCGGCTGTGATAACGCCGTAGGTCTTGCTGATAAATCGCCGAACAAGCCGCCGCAAGATCACACTCTTCATCCAATAGGTCAAGTGCGTCTTGACGCACCTTTTCATTGTCAGCTTCAACATAAGCCGCCACCCGAGGTGAGTAGTGACGGATGTCACTAGGAAGAACCGCTTCCGCCCCATAAACCATGAAGAAAGGTGTGTAATCCGTAGATCTGTTGGGGTCGTGTTGATGCTCCATAGCACTGAGGGTAACTCCTCCACCCAACAACCCGGCGTTCTCTCCAAAGGAACCATAAGCCGGGGCTTTATACCTCACAGAATCTCCTGATTTGCTCGTTCTGCCTGCCCATTGGATTGAGGGTGAGCCACAGAGGAGACATCAAGCCGGATGTGCTCCCGTTGACAAAATTCTTCCATCGTGCCTTTAGAAAGATTAGTGCCATTATCTGTTATGATGCTGTGTGGAAAGCCAAAACGAAGACCACCTTTTTCATGAATTGAACCGCCGTTGCGGCATCACATTTACTAACCGGCTCTGCTTCAACCCATTTAGTAAACTTATCAACTACCACCAAGAGGTGGGTCTTATAATCCTCAGACCTTTTAAAAGGCCCAACCATATCAAGCCCCCATGTTGCAAATGGCCAAGCAATTGGAATCATCCTCAATTCTTGAGCCGGCACATGAGCTCGTCGCGAAAATTTCTGACAGTCATCACATCTGCTTACCAAATCCTCAGCATGAGCGTGAGCCGTCAACCAATAGAACCCATGGCGGAAAGCCTTGGTTACAAGAGATTTAGATCCGACATGATGACCACAATCTCCTTCGTGGATCTCTCATAAAATCTCACAACCTTCTTCAGGAGAGACGCAATGTTGAAATGCCCCTGTGACACTGCGATGGTGCAACTCCCTATTGCTAATCGTCATTAACTTAGACCACCGGGTTATCTGTCTAGCCAAGACCTCATCCTCTGGCAACTCACCCCGGGTCATGTAAGCCAAATACGGAACCGTCCAATCACAAATAGCATGGAGAGCCACCACCAATTGTGCATCCGGGTCAGGAACAGCGAGATCCTCCTCCGTAGGCAATTTGACCAAAGGGTGGAGTAAAACATCCAAGAACGTGTTATGTGGCACTCGCTTACGCTGTGACCCTAGACGGCTTAAGTTGTCAGCCGCCTCATTCTTCCTTCAGTCAATATGCTCAACTTGATAACCCTTGAAGTGACCTGCAATGGCATCAACCTCGCGTCGATAAGCCTCCATGAGCGGATCCTTAGAATCCGAAGTACCAGAAACTTGCTGAGCTACCAGATCTGAATCACCAAAACACCTCACTCGGCTTAGATTCATCTCTTTAGCCATCTGAAGACCATGGAGCAAGGCCTCATACTCAGCCGCATTGTTAGTACAAGGGAACATCAGCCGGAGAACATAAGAAAATTTATCACCTCACGGGGAAGTCAAGACAACTCCAACTCCCGAGCCCTCTAACTGTCTGGACCCATCAAAATGAATAGTCCAATATGTGTTATCCGACTTTTCCTCAGGTGCCAGTAATTCTGTCCAATCATTGATGAAATCCACAAGTGCTTGAGGCTTGATGGTTGTATGTGGTACATACTTTAAACCGCGAGGACCAAGATCAATAGCCCATTTAGCAACTCGGCCTGTGGCTTCCCTGTTTTGGATGATATCTCCTAAAGGAGCAGAACTAACCGTAGTGATAGGATGACCCTGAAAATATTGCTTAAGCTTCCGGCTTGCCATGAAAACCCCATACAAAAGCTTCTGCGAGTGTGGGTATCTCTGTTTGGACTCGATAAGCACCTCACTGATGTAATAAACCGGCCGTTGGACCGGGTACTCCTTGCCTGCCTCCTTTCTTTCCACCACGATAGCTACACTGACAGCCCGGCTACTAGCAGCCACATATAACAACAAAGGCTCTTTATCAATAGGGGCAACAAGCACGGGCGGCTCAGCCAATTGTTTCTCCAGATCCTCAAACGCTTGATTAGCAGCATCACTCCAAACAAAGTGATCTGTCTTCTTCATCATCTGATAAAGAGGAATAGCCTTCTCACCCAACCGGCTTATGAACTGGCTAAGAGCCGCAATACAACCCGACAGACGCTGAACATCATTAACACACGCCGGCTTAGCTAATGAAATAATGGCTTTCATCTTCTTCAGGTTAGCTTCAATGCCTCTGTTAGAAACCAGGAAACCCAAGAGCTTGCTTGCTGGCACACCAAAGACACACTTAGCCGGGTTGAGCATCATCTTGTAGAGCCGGAGATTGTCAAACGTTTCTCTCAAATCATCAATCAGGGTCTCCTTCTCTCTTGATTTCACCACAATGTCGTCTACATAAGCATGAACATTGTGCCCAATCTAATTGTGAAGGCAATTTTGCACATACCGCTGATAAGTCGCCTGGGCACTCTTGAGCCCAAAAGGCATAGACACATAGTAGAAGGCTCCAAACGGAGTAAGGAAAGATGTCTTCTCCTGGCCCTTAACTGCCATTTTGATCTGATGATAACCAGAATAAGCATCCAAAAAACTCAAATGCTCAGAACCCGCCGTAGCATCAATGATCTAATCAATATGAGGGAGAGAAAACGGATCAGCCGGACAGGCCTTGTTCAAGTCCGTGTAATCCACACACATTCGCCAAGTGCCATTCTTCTCGAGTACTAGCACCAGGTTAGCCAACCACTCAGGTTGAAAAACTTTAACGATAAACTCGGCCGCCAAGAGCCGGGCCACTTCCTCACCGATGGCCTTTCGCCTCTCCTCATTAAATCTGCGAAGAAATTGCTTGACCGGCTTAAATTTCGGATCAATATTAAGAGTGTGCTCAACAAGTTCCCTCGGTACACCCGACATGTCTGAAGGCTTCCATGCAAAGATGTCCCGGTTCTCACGGATGAACTCTATGAGCGCACTTTCCTATTTCGGATCCAGATTAACGCTGATGCTGAACTACATAGATGAGTCGCCAGGGACGAAGTCAACCAATTTAGTATCATCTGCCGATTTAAACTTTAACGAAGGATCATGCTCCGTAGTTGGCTTTTTCAAGGACGTCATGTCTACTGGGTCAACATTGTCCTTGTAAAACTTCAGCTCCTCCGTTGCACAAACTGACTCAGCATAAGCCGCATCACCTTCCTCACATTCCAAGGCCACCTTGCGAATCCCATGTACTGTGATGGTGTCCTTATAACCCGGCATTTTAAGCTGCAAGTAAACATAACAAGGCCTTGCCATGAACTTAGCATAAGCCGGCCGCCCAAACAGAGCATGATAAGGGCTCTTGATCTTGACCACTTCGAAGGTTAACATCTCAGACCTGGAATCATGCTCATCTCCAAAGGCAACTTCTAACGATATCTTCCCCACTGGGTAAGCTGACTTACCCGGCACGACACCATGGAAGACCATGTTTGATGGCTTAAGATTCTTATCTGTCAATTTTGCTTCCTTTGGAAGTAAACCGTCTGCACCATGACTCGTCCCACTAGCGGATCGTAGGTGCCCACCAAGACTCTAGAATCCGACATACGCATACCCAGGTAAGAGATCAGGAATGAGGCAAGCTTGCAGTTGAGGTTATCTGCAATCCTCTGTTGCTCGGCCGCAGATTAGCCTAGAACAACGACCTCGCTCTTGTCAAAGTTAATCTTAAGCCCAACATGTCCTTGAAGAAAACTAGAAGGAACTTAAGATTAACAATATCAAGATCCGATCCCTCCACCATAGTCATGGTGTCATCCGCGTATTGTAGGTGGGTGACCCCGCCTCCGGGGATCAAATGGCTAACCACCCCCTTTAGGTGGCCCGCCAGCCTAGCCTTGTCAAGGATGCCAGCAAGGGCATCGACGGCAAGGTTAAAGAGCAAAGGGGAGATCGGGTCCCCTTGCTTCACCCCTCTAGAAGATCTAAAGTAAGGTCCAATTTCGCCGTTGATGTTGATGGCGGTGTTTCCGGACCTCACCAGCTACATGATCGATGAGCACCACCGCTCATTGAATCCGCGTCTCTGCGTCACTAACCGCAAGAAGGACCAGTCCAAGCGATCATATACCTTTTGGAAGTCCAGCTTGAGGAATACACCCTTATGGCCCCGTGATTCCACCTCGTGAACAATTTCATGAAGGGCCAGTATTCCATCATGGATCCTCCGCCCCTTCAGGAATGTAGTTTGAAGGTGATGGGCAATCCGCTCCGCCACCGGGGCCAGGCGAGTAGCGCACACCTTCGCAAAGATCCTCTCCAGCACATTAATTACGATGATCGGCCTAAAATGCCGGATATCCACACATCTATGATCCGTGTTCCAAGTCAGCAACAAAACTGTTGCTATGGATATTTGGTTAAAACACCGAATAGGAGTTCGGACATATTTAGTACACCGAATAGGAGTAATTGATTTTCCATCAAGATAATGGCCATTATTGTTAGATCTGATTGTGCTAAAGTTTGTGCTAAAACTTGGACAGTTTCAAGTATGCAAGGTAATTACATTTTATATGATTTCAACTATATTTTCCCCTCAAGATCTATAAGTTGTTCCATATTTGGTGTCATGTCCGTCGAACTGTTGATACTTTGTAGGTGTTGAGTAGTTGCTGCTCCTGATAGCTGGTTTGGCTGGATGTACTTCCTTTTGCTTAGCTGGTTAGAATTGGTTAGATTTGGAGCATCCTGGTGTGGTTATATATCAGTGATGTAATAGTTTCTTAGTTGCCCTTGTAAAAAAAGACTCCATTTTCGTAATGGAAATGGGGGCCGCATGCCCCCTTCTATCGATTTAAAAAAAATTGTTTCATAAATTAAGAGGAATATCAAACAACCAGTATTTCTTTGGGACTACAATAGCCATTCTAACATGCTAGGATGAATCTTAGCTTGAGCATGTGGGCTTGACAGTAACATTTAACTTCTGATTTGATTATCCGAGAGACTTTTGGTCAGTTCTAATGTTACAACCAATCTTATTTTATTTTGAGGGGGGTGTTATACCCAAATATTGTGAAGGATGAAAGCAGATGGGGTGAAACAGGATAAAATAATAGAACTGGAACAACACCAGTAATTCACAATGAAATAGAAAAGAAGCGGTTACCAAGTATCGCAATGATTTCACCAATTTCAGCATCACCTTTTTTTGAGAACAATTTTTCATGTCATTACACCTGATGTACTGTCTTGATGCTTGGCAGATGTAATGGGCGATAAATTATTGTATATTAATCTTGATACATGAAATGGTTCTATTCAGTTGGTTATGTGCAATAGTTATCTCTCTCAAGCAGATATTTTAGACGAAATTCACATATATAATTGAAATTGGCATGCAGGTGCCCTATGTCATGCAGGTGCCCCACTTGGAAGTCGTTGAACGTGTTTCACTAATTCTGAAGGAACATGGTTTTTGTCCTACCGGAGAACGTATAGACATTGGAAACCTGTACTTTCTGGCATGCCTTTTCCGTTTCATCAGTTATTATAATTCGCATACAAAACATAAGCGATCCGATGTTGCTTTAATTTTTCTTCTACTTGTTCTTGAAGCTGCCAGTATGAAAACGAGTTGTTAGATAAAGAGCTAGCTTCTGAATTTGGTATGTGTGTCTGTCGATTGAAATATTTCCTTAAAACTTTGAGAAAATAAATAAACCCTAATTATTTCGTGATGGAAAACGGGGGAAATGGTTGGAACCAAATCAGCTACAGAAGTGGGTTGTCATGGTGCAAAGGAAAAGAAGGTAAAGATAGTCAACTCTAATTAGGTTACATTTTATTTTTCATATTTTTTACATCATGCGATAATTTGGGTTGTGCATATGATGTTTTATTGGATTGTTCTGATTTTGTTTAGTAGTGTACATGTCATTTGTATTTTCCAATATGAATTGATTTGAAGTTCTAGAATTACTCCTTTGATGGAGTTCTGACATTTTGTACAACATATCATACTGTGTAGCTGTGAAAAACTGGAGCGGTAGAATAGTAAGCTTGAACGCCATGCAACAAAAGTGAAGAGAGAACTCTAAGACAAATTACATATACTCGAAGTATGTCATGTCTTATTGATAGCTAGCTGAAATATGGATGCAACTTTTCCAGCAATGATAATAGTAATGTTTGTCAGTAATTTTGCATCATAATAATTAATAATGAGGAATAGAAGGATTTTATGAATCGACGAATCTTATTTTGTACTTGCTTTACAGCGAGCTTCGGGTCGCCCACAAAATCAACTATCATTCTTATCTGTCTAGAATTCTAAAGACTGAAGTATTTCACATCAGAATGTTATTCTAGCTTCAGTGACATCACATTTTCCATAATAGTACAAATAACATTTTGAACTCATGTGAGCTGAAATATCGGAGGTTTCGGGTTTCTAACATCCAGTTCTTTATTGACCTTCCTATGTGCTAGGGTCCAATAAAGAAAATCACTGGAGGATGGGAGCTCAAGTACGCAAGAAGTTTCTTGCTGTGCGGAAGATCAGTGTTGGAATACAAGCCTTTTCCGAAGGTGTTCTACGTGAGAGCGATGCACACTCATGAAGAGACCAATCATGACAGAGGTTGGAGCATATCAACCAATATAGGATCTAATTTTGGTCCACCGATGGGCAGAGTTCCGTAGCCAACAGCTAATAATCCTATACCCGGAAGGCTGTTTGGTACAGCGGCGTTGGCGCTCTTGAAAGTGTTGAAGAGTGCATGAGTAGAAAGGTATGCAATGACTCTCTACTAGTAGCTCCGGGGCAAGCTTGTTCTCAAAATGGATATATGTCTCTCGGTTACATAGTGATAGGGGGTCACTAACATGCATTCAGAGGAAGCTCACTGTTCTGTTGGTGAATGACAGGAATTGCTGTTTTTCAGATCTACAGGGAGGCGAATTACTATTGTTTTGTGTGGTAGAACTGCATCCCTTGAGCTCTTCATAATGTATGCATTTACGTCAGCAGCCTCAACATGCCTGCAATGTAATGACAAATATTTTCTTTTAGTGAGAATCAATCATCACTGGCAGAATCACATAGATCATTGCACAATAGAAAACCAAGCCGAGAATGCAACTACTAGTACACCAAGTGTTATTCCACATACACGTGAGTACATTTCGAAACACTCAGGCATGTGCGCCCGACGTAGAAGAAAAATCTGATATTAGATACAACAAATCCAAAAACTAATAATTACGCTTAATCCTATTGACCGCGACTGCCCTAGACTTGTAGCAATTTGGTCTTAGAAGCCTCTCGTTGATGTCCAAAGTTGATCACATCACCTTTACATCTACAGTCGCGAAACCAAACTCTACCCTGATGATCCTGCCTCCATGATTTCTAACATCGAAGACACAAAATCGACGAGTAACAAGGGGACGTGAAGAGCCACCAGTCGGACTGAGCTTCAGTGTCACACCCAGCTTAGTACCCGATGACACATCAACCACATACCTCTTCACCTCAGGTTTCTCGGCAGCAATAGCACCATCGAACAACTCGATGACTTCATCGATATCTGAATAAGATGCTGTCAAACACAAGCTTAAGCAACAGTCGTGCTCTAGCTTCTATATCCCAACATGTACTGTGGCCTCTGTGACATTGTGCATTTATGCAAAAGCTATGTCCACCGTGCCGCAATTGCCATAGATTTGTTGTGTGTTTGAAATGGCGTGTAGAAAAGATAAGTTAAGTAGGCAGTGTCGGTGTCAAAACCGGCGGATTTTGGGTAGGGGGTCCTGAACTGTGCGTCTAGAATCGATGGTAACAGGAGACGGGGGACACGATGCTTACCCAGGTTCAGTCCCTCTCTATGGAGGTAATACCCTACTTCCTGCTTGATTGATCTTGATGAATATGAGTATTACAAGAGTTGATCTACCATGAGATCGCGATGGCTAAACCATAGAAGCCTAGCCTGTATGACTATGGTAATGAGTATATCCTTTTCGGAATAGCCCCTCCGGTTTATATGGACATCGGGGGTTGGGGGGGATCTAGGGTTACATAGAGTCGGTTACATAAGAAGGAGTCTTCATAGTCGGTCGCCAAGCTTGCCTTCCACCCCAAAGAGAGTCCAATCCGGACACAGGTACATTCTTCGGCCTTCATGTCTTCACAGCCCATCACTCCGAACCACGGATAACAGGCCGGACGCCCGAGGACCCCTTAGTCCAGGATTCCCTCAGTAGCCCATGAACCTGGCTTCAATGACGAGGAGTCCCGCGCGCAGATTGTCTTCGGCATTGCAAGGCGGGTTCCCTTCTATCCGAACTTCAAGATAGTCTTCGGATGCGATGATAGTATCCGGACCTGTCACACACACCATACATAACCGCAGAGAGAATATATTTTTACACGAGTCTAATCTACTGACAGCTTTTTACAATATGACATCACGTCTGTCCGGTCATAATTTCGAACTGTTTTTCGTCTGCCGCTCCATGTTTCGAGACGCGGTTGCCATTGGCACATCTTGTCAAAGCAGAGATCCTGTCCCCTTATTACGGTATTCTCATCAATACGGACGTGGGTGACCCAACTGTGCCGTTTACACGGCCCTTGGGAATAGGCGAGTTTAAGGCGAGTGGGGAGACGCTTGATATTCATGGCCTTTATAAGGGGATAAGGATTCCCTTTATTCACCCACGCCTCGGCTCCTCCTCAGTCCTTCCGTCCCTGAGCTCCAGCGCCCAAGCTTTTAGCTTTTCCCTCGTCCAAGAAAGCACTCCAAAGATGCCCGGATCCGGAGCTGGGGGTAAGTGGATGGCCTCCTCCATCATGAAGAAGGATATCAAGGAGCTCTGGGAGGCCGGATATCTGGCCAAGGAGATCGCTCACTGACTCCCAGCCAAGGGACAGATCATCCCTACTCCAGAGCCCCACGAGAGGGTTGTGTTTCTCACACATTTCGTCCACAGGCTGGGCTTCCCTCTTCACCGCTTCGTCCGTGGACTGATGTTTTACTATGGGCTTGACTTCCATGGCCTAGCCCCCAACTTCATCCTCAACATCACGACATTCATTGTCGTGTGCGAGGCCTTTCTCCGCATCCCGCCTCATTTCGGCATATGGCTGAAGACCTTCAATGTGAAGCCTAAGGTGGTGAGCGGCCAACAAGCAGAGTGCGGAGGCGTGATACGTCTCCAACGTATCTATAATTTTTGATTGCTCCATGCTATATTATCTACTGTTTTGGACCATATTGGGCTTTATTTTCCACTTTTATATTATTTTTGGGACTAACCTATTAACCGGAGGCCTAGTCCAGAATTGATGTTTTTTTGCCTATTTCAGTGTTTCGGAGAACAGAATATCAAACGGAGTCCAAACGGAATGAAACCTTTGGGAACGTGATTTTCTCATCAGATAAGACCCAGGAGACTTGGACCCTCCGTCAAGAAAGCCACGAGGCGGTCATGAGGGTGGAGGGCGCGCCCCCTACCTCGTGGGTCCCTCGAAGCTCCATCGACATACTCCTTCCTCCTATATATACATACGTACCTCCGAACGATCGGGGACGGAGCCAAAAACCTAATCCCACCACCGCAACTTTCTGTATCCACGAGATCCCATCTTGGGGCCTATTTCGGAGCTCCGCCGGAGGGGGCATCGATCACGGAGGGCTTCTACATCATCATCCAAGCCCCTCCAATGAAGTGTGAGTAGTTTACTTCAGACCTACGGGTCCATAGTTAGTAGCTAGATGCCTTCTTCTCTCTTTTTGGATCTCAATACAATGTTCTCCCCATCTCTCGTGGAGATCTATTCGATGTAATCATCTTTTTGCGGTGTGTTTGTTGAGACCGATGAATTGTGGGTTTATGATCCAGTCTATCTATGAATAATATTTGAATCTTCTCTGAATTATTTTATGTATGATTGGTTATCTTTGCAAGTCTCTTCGAATTATCAGTTTGGTTTGGCCTACTAGATTGGTTTTTCTTGCCATGGGAGAAGTGCTTAGCTTTGGGTTCGATCTTGCGGTGTCCTTTCCCAGTGACAGAAGGGGCAGCAAGGCACGTATTGTATTGTTGCCATCGAGGATAACAAGATGGTTTTTTTTATCATATTGCATGAAACTATCCATCTACATCATGTCATCTTGCTTAAGGCGTTACTCTGTTTTTAACTTAATACTCTAGATGCATGCTGGATAGCGGTCGATGAGTGGAGTAATAGTAGTACATGCAGACAGGAGTCGGTCTACTTGTCTCGGACGTGATGCCTATATACATGATCATACCTAGATATTCTCATAACTATGCTCAATTCTGTCAATTGCTCAAGAGTAATTTGTTCACCCACTGTAGAATACTTATGCTCTTGAGAGAAGCCACTAGTGAAACCTATGGCCCCGGGTCTCTTTCTCATCATATCAATCTCCATCACTTTATTATTGCTTTCCTTTTTTACTTTGCCTTTTACTTTTCACTTTGCATCTCTATACAAAAAATACCAAAAATATTATTTATCATCTCTATCAGATCTCACTTTCATAAGTGACCGTGAAGGGATTGACAACCCCTAAGCGCGCTGGTTGCGTTGAGCTATTGTTTTTGTGTAGGTACGAGGGACTCACGCGTAGCCTCCTACTGGATTGATACCTTGGTTCTCAAAAACTTAGGGAAATACTTACGCTACTTTGCTGCATCATCCTCTCCTCTTCGGGGAAATCCAACGCAGTGCTCAAGAGGTAGCAAGAAGAATTTCTGGCGCCGTTGCCGGGGAGGTCTACGCAAAAGTCAACATACCAAGTACCCATCACAATCCCTATCTCCCGCATTACATTATTTGCCATTTGCCTCTCGTTTTCTCTCCCCCACTTCACCCTTGCCGTTTTATTCGCCCTCTCTCTCTCTATCCTCCCTCTCTTTCTCTATTTGCCTCTTTTTGCCCATTTGCCTTTTGTTTGCTCGTGTGTTGGATTGCTTGTTTGTCGTGATGGCTCTACCTAGAATCGGTGATCTTCACCTTAAAAGGTTAGAGGAGATCGAAAACAACGTCAGGAAGTTTATGATTTTGCAATTTGAGCATAATAATTTCTTTCGAAATGAGCTTAAGGAACAAAAAGGTTTTATGAGTTATATGAATAAAGAGCTCGATGTTATGTCTAAAGAATTTGATGGTATAATATCCCAAATTGCTCGTCTTGAAAAATTAACTACTGAAATTTCGGATATGCAATCTACATTAGTCAATAAGATGGCCGCTAAACCGGATTCCTATGAAAATAAAGATGAAGATCTAAAAGTTATTGATGTGTCCCCTATTAAATCTTTGTTTTGCAATATTAATCTTGATAATGATGGGACTGAATATGATCCACTTTTACCTAGAAGGCGTTCTAAAAATTCAGAGTATTTAGATCTTGATGGTGAAATTGATAAAAGTGGGATTAAAATAAATAAAACCCTAGATGATGCTAAACCCACTATATTGGATTTGAAGGAATTTAATTATGAAAATTGCTCTTTGATTGATTGTATTTCCTTGTTGCAATACGTGCTAAATTCTCCTCATGCTTATAGTCAAAATAAAGCCGTTACCGAACATATCGTTGATGCCTTGATGCAATCTTATGAAGAAAAACTTGAGTTGAAATTTTCTATCCCTAAAAAACTTTATGATGAGTGGGAACCTACTACTAAAATTAAAATTAAAGATTATGAGTTTTATGCTTTGTGTGATTTGGGTGCTAGTGTCCCTACTATTCCCAAAACTTTGTGTGATTTGCTAGATTTCCGTGATTTTGATGATTGCTCTCTAAACTTGCATCTTGCGGATTCCACTATTAAGAAACCTATGGGAAGAATTAATGATGTTCTTATTGTTGCAAATAGGAATTATGTGCCCGTAGATTTTATCGTTCTTGATATAGATTGCAATCCTTCTTGCCCTATTATTCTCGGTAGACCTTTCCTTAGATCGGTTGGTGCAATTATTGATATGAATGAAGGGAATATTAGATTTCAATTTCCATTAAAAAGGGCATGGAACACTTCCCTATAAAGAAAATAAAATTACCATATGAATCTATCATGAGAGCCACTTATGGATTGCCTACCAAAAATGGCAATACCTAGATCTTGTTATGCCTAGCTAGGGGCGTTAAACGATAGCGCTTGTTGAGAGGCAACCCAATTTTATTTTTATTCCTTGCTTTTTGTTCCTGATTAGTAATAAATAAATTATTTAGCCTCTGTTTTTTTTGTGTTTTTTGTGTTTAATTAGTGTTTGTGCCAAGTAGAACCGTTGGGAGGACTTGGGGGAAGTCTTGTTGAACTTGCTGTAAAAAACAGAAACTTTAGCGCTCACGAGAACTGCTGTCATTTTTATTTGGAAAGTGATATTTAGTTAGTTCTTTTTGAAGATGATTAATAGATAAATTCCTCACGTCCATAAGTTTATTTTAGAATTTTTGGGGTTCCAGATCTTGTGCTAGCTACAGATTACTACAGACTGTTCTGTTTTTGACAGATTCTGTTTTTCGTGTGTTGTTTGCTTATTTTGATGAATTTATGGCTAGTAAAATAGTTTATGAACCATAGAGAAGTTGGAATACAGTAGGTATAGCACCCATATAAATAAAGAATGAGTTAATTACAGTACCTTGAAGTGGTATTTTGTTTTCTTTCGCTAACGGAGCTCACGAGATTTTCTACTTTAAGTTTTGTGTTGTGAAGTTTTCAAGTTTTGGGTAAAGATTTGATGGATTATGGAACAAGGAGTGGCAAGAGCCTAAGCTTGGGGATGCCCATGGCACCCCCAAGATAATCTAAGGACACCTAAAAGCCAAATCTTGGGGATGCCCCGGAAGGCATCCCCTCTTTCGTCTACTTCTATCGGTAACTTTACTTGGAGCTATATTTCTATTCACCACATGATATGTGTTTTGCTTGGAGCATCTTTTATGATTTGAGTCTTTGCTTGTTAGTCAACCACAATCATCCTTGCTGTACACACCTTTTGAGAGAGCCATACATAATTTGGAATTTGATAGAATACTCTATGTGCTTCACTTATATCTTTTGAGCTTTATAGTTTTGCTCTAGTGCTTCACTTATATCTTTTAGAGCACGGTGGTGGATTTGTTTTATAGAAACTATTGATCTCTCATGCTTGAATTAGATTATTTTGAGAGTCTTAATAGCATGGTAATTTGCTTAAAATCCTAATAGTCTTGGTATGCAAGATTAATAATAAAACTTTCTTATGAGTGTGTTGAATACTAAGAGAAGTTTGATGCTTGATGATTGTTTTGAGACATGGAGGTAATAATATCAAAGTCGTGCTAGTTGAGTAGTTGTGAAATTGAGAAATACTTGTTTTGAAGTTTGCAAGTCCCTTAGCATTCACGTATGGTAAACGTTATGCAACAAATTTGAAACATGAGGTGTTATTTGATTGTCTTCCTTATGAGCGGCGGTCGGGGACGAGCGATGGTCTTTTCCTACCAATCTATCCCCCTAGGAGCATGCGCGTAGTACCGAGGTTTTTGATGACTTGTGGATTTTGCAATAAGTATGTGAGTTCTTTATGACTAATGTTGAGTCCATGGATTATACACACTCTCACCCTTCCATCCTTGCTAGCCTCTTCAGTACCGTGCATTGCCCTTTCTCACATTGAGAGTTGGCGCAAACTTCGCCGGTGCATCCAAACCCCGTGATATGATACGCTCTTTCACACATAAACCTCCTTATATCTTCCTTAAAACAGCCACCATACCTACCTATTATGGCATTTCTATAGCCATTCCGAGATATATTGCCATGCAACTTTCCATCATTCCGTTCATCATGACACATTCATCATTGTCATATTGCTTAGCATGATCATATAGTTGACATACTATTTGTGGCAAAGCCACCGTTCATAATTCTTTCATACATGTCACTCTTGATTCATTGCATATCTCGGCACACCGCCAGAGGCATTCATATAGAGTCATCTTTGTTCTAGTATCGAGTTGTAATCATTGAGTGGTAAATAAATAGAAGTGCGATGATCATCATTATTAGAGCATTGTCCCAAGTGAGGAATAAAAAAAGAGAAAGGCCATAAAAAAATAGAGAAGGCTCAAAAAAAGAGAAAGGCCATAAAAAAGAGAAGGCCCAAAAAAATGAGAGAAAAAGAGAGAAGGGACAATGTTACTATACTTTTACCACACTTGTGCTTCAAAGTAGCACCATGATCTTCATAGTAGAGAGTCTCTCATGTTATCACTTTCATATACTAGTGGGAATTTTTCATTATAGAACTTTCCTTGTATATTCCAACAATGGGCCTCCTCAAGTGCCCTAGGTCTTCGTGAGCAAGCAAGTTGGATGCACACCCACTAGTTTCTTTTGTTGAGCTTTCATACATTTATAGCTCTAGTGCATCCGTTGCATGACAATCCCTACTCCTTGCATTAACATCAATCAGTGGGCATCTCCATAGCCCATTGATTAGCTCGTTGATGTGAGACTTCCTCCTTTTTTGTCTTCTCCACGTAATCCCCTCATTATATTCTATTCCACCTATAGTGCTATGTCCATGGCTCGCGCTCATATATTGCGTGAAAGTTTATAGGTTTGAGATTACTAAAGTATGAAACAATTGCTTGGCTTGTCATCGGGGTTGTGCATGATGAGAGCATTCTTGTGTGACGAAAATGAAGCATGACTAAACTATATGATCTTGTAGGGATGAACTTTCTTTGGCCATGTTATTTTGAGAAGACATAATTTCTTAGTTAGTATGCTTGAAGTATTATCATTTTTATGTCAATATGAACTTTTTTCTTGAATCTTTCGGATCTGAATATTCATACCACAATTAAGAAGAATTACATTAAAATTATGCCAAGTAGCACTCCACATCAAAAAATTCTGTTTTTATCATTTACCTACTCGAGGACGAGCAGGAATTAAGCTTGGGGATGCTGATACGTCTCCAACGTATCTATAATTTTTGATTGCTCCATGCTATATTATCTACTGTTTTGGACCATATTGGGCTTTATTTTCCACTTTTATATTATTTTTGGGACTAACCAATTAACCGGAGGCCCAGCCCAGAATTGCTGTTTTTTGCCTATTTCAGTGTTTCAGAGAAACAAAATATCAAACGGAGTATAAACGGAATGAAACCTTCGGGAACATGATTTTCTCATCAGATAAGACCCAGGAGACTTGGACCCTCCGTCAAGAAAGCCACGAGGCGGTCACGAGGGTGGAGGGCGCGTCCCCCCCTAGGGCGCGCCCCTGCCTCGTGGGCCCCTCGAAGCTCCACCGACGTACTCCTTCCTCCTATATATACCTACGTACCCCCAAACGATCGGGGACAAAGCCAAAAACCTAATTCCACCGCCACAACTTTCTGTATCCATGAGATCCCATCTTGGGGCCTGTTCCAGAGCTCCGCCGGAGGGGGCATCGATCACGGAGGGCTTCTACATCATCATCCAAGCCCCTCCGATGAAGTGTGAGTAGTTTACTTCAGACCTACGGGTCCATAGTTAGTAGCTAGATGACTTCTTCTCTCTTTTTGGATCTCAATACAATGTTCTCCCCCTCTCTCGTGGAGATCTATTCGATGTAATCATCCTTTTGCGGTGTGTTTGTTGAGACCGATGAATTGTGGGTTTATGATCCAGTCTATCTATGAATAATATTTGAATCTTCTCTGAATTATTTTATGTATGATTGGTTATCTTTGCAAGTCTCTTCGAATTATCAGTTTGGTTTGGCCTACTAGATTGGTTTTTCTTGCCATGGGAGAAGTGCTTAGCTTTGGGTTCGATCTTGCGGTGTCCTTTCCCAGTGACAGAAGGGGCAGCAAGGCACGTATTGTATTGTTGCCATCGAGGATAACAAGATGGGTTTTTTATCATATTGCATGAAACTATCCCTCTACATCATGTCATCTTGCTTAAGGCATTACTATGTTTTTAACTTAATACTCTAGATGCATGCTGGATAGCGGTCGATGAGTGGAGTAATAGTAGTAGATGCAGGCAGGAGTCGGTCTACTTGTCTCGGACGTGATGCCTATATACATGATCATACCTAGATATTCTCATAACTATGCTCAATTCTGTCAATTGCTCAACAGTAATTTGTTCACCCACCATAGAATACTTATGCTCTTGAGAGAAGCCACTAGTGAAACTTATGGCCCCCGGGTCTCTTTCTCATCATATCAATCTCCATCACTTTATTATTACTTTGCTTTTTTACTTTGCCTTTTACTTTTCACTTTGCATCTCTATACCAAAAATACCAAAAATATTATTTATCATCTCTGTCTGATCTCACTTTCATAAGTGACCATGAAGGGATTGACAACCCCTAAGCGCGTTGGTTGCATTGAGCTATTGTTTTTGTGTAGGTACGAGGGACTCACGCGTAGCCTCCTACTGGATTGATACCTTGGTTCTCAAAAACTGAGGGAAATACTTACGCTACTTTGCTGCATCATCCTCTCCTCTTCGGGGAATCCAACGCAGTGCTCAAGAGGTAGCAAGGCGCCATGGTGGGCAAGATGCCCAACGTTACCTGGCCCGAAGGCTCATTGGCAGAGACGATGAAAGGGTGGCGATCGGGGTGGTTCTATATCACCGAGCCGTGATACCTCCATTTTCCATCATGCTTTTATATCGATATTTATTGCATTATGGGCTGTTATTACACATTATGTCACAATACTTATGCCTATTCTTTCTTATTTTAGAAGGTTTACATAAAGAGGGAGAATGCCGGCAGCTGGGATTCTGGGCTAGAAAAGGAGGAAATATTAGAGACCTATTCTGCATAGCTCCAAAAGTCCTGAAACTTCACGGAAGTCATTTTCAGAATATATAAAAAAATGAGCGCAAGAGGTTCTAGAGGGGGGCCACACCCTGCCCATGAGGGTGGGGGCACGCCCTACCCCCTGGGCGCGCCCCCTGCCTCGTGGGTCCCCTGGTGGCCCTTCGATGCCCATCTTCTGCTATATGGAGTCTTTCGATGAGGAAAAACAAATCATAAACCAGCTTTCGGGACGAGACTCCGCCGCCACGAGGCGGAACCTTGGTGGAACCAATCTAGGGCTCTGGTGGAGCTGTTCTACCGGGGAAACTTCCCTCCGGGAGGGGGAAATCATCGCCATCGTCATCACCAATGATCCTCTCATCGGGAGGGGGTCAATCTCCATCAACATCTTCACCAGCACCATCTCCTCTAAAACCCTAGTTCATCTCTTGTATCCAATTCTTGTCTCCAAGTCTGGGATTGGTATCTGTGGGTTGCTAGTTGTGTTAATTACTCCTTGTAGTTGGTGCTAGTTGGTTTATTTGGTGGAAGATCATATGTTCAGATCCTATATGCACATTAATACCCCTCTGATTATGAACATGAATATGCTTTGTGAGTAGTTACATTTGTTCTTGAGGACATGGGAGAAGTCTTGCTATTAGTAGTCATGTGAATTTGGTATTCGTTCGATATTTTGATGAGATGTATGTTGTCTCTCCTCTAGTGGTGTTATGTGAACGTCGACTACATGACACTTCACCATTATTTGGGCCTAGAGGAAGGCATTGGGAAGTAATAAGTAGATGATGGGTTGCTAGAGTGACAGAAGCTTAAACCCTAGTTTATGCATTGCTTCGTAAGGGGCTAATTTGGATCCATATGTTTCATGCTATGGTTAGGTTTACCTTAATACTTTTGTTGTAGTTGCGGATGCTTGCAATAAAGGTTAATCATAAGTGGGATGCTTGTCCAAGTAAGGGCAGTACCCAAGCACCGGTCCACCCACATACCAAATTATCAAAGTACCGAACGCGAATCATATGAACGTGATGAAAACTAGCATGACGATAATTCTCATGTGTCCTCGGGAGCGCTTTTCTCTATATAAGAATTTGTCCAGGCTTGTCCTTTGCTACAAAAAGGATTGGTCCACCTTTCTGCACTTTATTTACTTTTGTTACTTGTTGCTTGTTACAAATTATCTTATCACAAAACTATCTGTCACCTATAATTTCAGTGCTTGCAGAGAATACCTTGCTGAAAACCTCTTATCATTTCCTTCTGCTCCTTGTTGGGTTCGACACTCTTACTTATCGAAAGGACTACGATAGATCCCCTATACTTGTGGGTCATCAAGCCGCGTGACGCCAACTTGGTGGCGGCCCCCGAATTCCGATCCGGAATCCCGATGCGGCTCACCTCCTGGCAAGAGAGGGGCCTAACCCGGGGTCCCTCGGACGAGCTGACTGGGCTCCAGACATGCATCCAGAACATGATAGATAGGAAGATCAAGCTTGTCAACATGGTCCAGGTCATGCTCATTCGTCGGGTCCTTCCGTGCCAACGCCGGACTTGTTATCTGTGGGAGTACAATCCAGCCAAGCACCAGACGCTAATAGAGCTCTTCGGCACGACGCACGAAGAAATCTAGAAAGTGCTCTTCTAGGCCGCGAGATGCCACCGCCCGCGACCGAATATCGCGGGCTTAGCTTAAAATTCCAGGCTAACCCGGTAAGTTCTTTTAATGTTTTCAAGGCGTACCTTTACTAGCATATTTTGAGAAAAAGCCTAAGCTTTCCTACCCGTGTTTTCAGGCCTGGATCAAGATAGCTAAGGGGATTAACTGCCCGGCTCCGCTGCTCGAAGACCAAGAATTCCCATTACTGATTAAAATGCTTTTCCCAGCACCTTATGAGGTGCCAGAGAAGACGACCAAGAAAGCGGCCAAAGGGGCCAAGAAGGGCCCTCGCCAAAAAGGCGCTCCAGACGTGATGTCCGAAGATGAGACTTCCTCTTCGTCCGCTGACGATGAAGACGGAGAGGAAGAAGAAAGCGACTCCCCACCTGAAGTGGGGAGGAAGAAGAGAGTGGCCCCCACAAATCCGAAGGCAAAAGCGCCTAAGAGGGTTAGAGGCTCCCTTGCGGATAACTCCATGTGGGATGTTGATAGCAGTCCGGAGCGACCTCGCCGGACCAAGCCTCGGGCCGCCTCGTAAGTACCAGAATCTGAAAACGTCTGGCCTTCCCGGTTTGTAATATTGATATAGCTTAAACCTTGTTATTGCAGTCCAGCACGCGATGGCTCCCCGCGATCCTCGACAGAGGGGTTGCTAGACTCAAAGGAGATGGCTAGCCTGTCTCCGCCACCTGCTCATTCCGTCTCTCCCAAGGGTGACGACGAGGTGGTGTCGCAAAAGACCTTCCACGACCGGGGGGCTTCCGGAGATCGTCGGGGTGGCGCCCCAGGACGATTCCTCAGTCGCCGGACACATGGGGGAAAAAGCCCCTATGGGGACTGGTGATGGGGGCCTAGTTCCCTTCGTACCTGAGCCGAATACCATTCCGAAGATCTATGCGGCTCCAGAGTCCAGCGAACGGCATTCCCCAAGAGGAGGGAATGTACATGTTCCGCCGGTGACCTCTATCCAACAAGAGGCACCGGATAATCTGCTGGAGGCGCTACGAAGCGCCTCTATTGTGGATGAACACCGTGCCCTTATGGGCACGGTAATAGAGAAGGTCCAGTTCATAAAAAGCGGACTGGCTGAAGCCTGCACTAGCCTTCTATCGGGCTTTTAGGTAAGTAATGCGTTTGTAGGAAGAATATCACAGTATAGACAGTAGCCCCTGATGCTCTGTTTGGTGTTCGGAAAGAAATAGCCGAACAGAGGATCGAGAAGGAATATCGCAGGAGTCTAACATAAGTTGTCTGTGTGAATAAGCAGGTATTGCTGCAGGCTGCCACCGCTCATGCTGCGGAGGTCTCCGGACTGAAGCGGAAACTAGAGCGGGCCAAGGAAGAGCTCGGCCTCGTGAAGAAGCAGCTGGAGGATAGCCAAGGTATGCAGTAACCTGTGGGTATGTTTTAAGAAAAAATGAATTGTCCGTCCGGACTGAGGTGTCATAAACTTTATTAGGGGCCACAATCGAGGTGGCAGCCCTCAAGAAGGCGTTAGCCGAGGCCGAGGACAAAGCGGCCAAGGAACACGCCGCGTGCGAGAAGCACGAGGCCCAGGTTGGTGAGGCGCAACAACAACTCCAGGGCGCGATCGAGAGATTTGAGTCCTTGGAGCGCGATTGTAAGGCGCATGAGTCCGAACTGGCGAAGGCCCGCCAGAGCGCACAGGATGCACGAGCCGAAGCCCAGAACACCCTCCAGGATATTTAGGCGGCCAAGGAGATTGCGGCGGGTAATTCTTTCACCATGCAAAGCAAGTATGTAGAAGAAACGTTCCTTGTACTTATCTGAATTTGGGTTTTCCAGGGGCGTTTACGGATCTGCCGCGCAGTATATCAGATGCTGTCGAGTATTATAGAGCCAAAGAACGGATGTCTATGGAGAAGCTATTCTGGTCCCAATATCTTGGACCCGAACATCTGTTGCCCTTCAGCGACCAGCTAAAGCAGTTGGTCGAGCTGCACAGGTTGGCAGAGCTAGCCATGAAGGACCTGATAGTTCGGTTGTGGCCTACCGAGCCTATACCTAGCAGCTACTTCGGGCTTGTTAAGCGGCTTGTAAGTGCATGTCCGCGGCTCGAAGCCCTGAAGCGGTCGATCTGTGTTGAAGGTGCGCGTATGGCATTTGCCCACGTCAAGACGCATTGGGCAAAGCTGGATGCCAAGAAGCTGATGACCGAGGGGCCGCCGGAGGGCAAGGAGCATCGTCGACCCGAGCTCTATTTTGACGGCGTCCTGGAGGGGTCCCGCCTTGTGGCGGAGCAATGTTCGAAGGATGTCATATTCCCATGAGAACATTTGTATTATCCTGTCCTGCAATATGGAACAATGATGTTATGTATTATAATGCTTGCGATTTACATTTTACCTCCTGTGCGGCCATTTATGAAATCTGAGGGTTGACCAGTCGTCGGCTTCTGGCCCCACGTAGATAGTATGGGGGTGTTCGAGATAAATCTAAACACTCTTTACTCCACATTCTAGTCCTTAAAGGAGGTGTTTAGCGCAACGAACAAGGCAATCGGACTATGCAGCCTTTACCGCCCTCACTTAGCCATAGGAGTTTGACAATTAAGAAAATTGGCGAAGTCCCTAGTATTCAGAAGGCCGAACTAGGGGCATTTTACACGCCTAATCGGAGGAACCGATTCTTCGCAAGAAGCGGAAAAAAATCTCTAACGATTTGGAACCTCTCGAACAGCTGACCAGCTCTCGCCGCATCATGACAGTCAGTTTTCGGCTTTCTCTACTAAGGTGCTTGTCCGGAAGAACCGGGACACAATCACAGTAGTTCTCCCTTTACTACCCTAGCCGATATAGCGGAGCGTAAGGTACTAATCACAGGAGCCGGGCAACCCAACTATTGATCAAAGACATGATTCGGAGCCGAAGCATATAATGCTATAAGTTCGGGATGCCGAACTATACTGGAAAAGTGTTTGGACTTTTATTGCCGTAATGTGGGGTGTAATGAAGCCCCTGGCGCAGTAATACGTACCATGGTGTACGTGTGCAATAAGTAATATATACAAAGGTGAGGAAACAGGAAAATTAAGTAATAAGCTGACGCCACCACTTATTCACCATTGTGATGTAATTAGTACGTTGAGGCATACTTTGTGCAAGTAATGCGATAAGCAAGTAAAGCTATTTAGCATGCCTCAACCAAGGGCGAGATGCGTGCGGGTATGTAAAACAAATATGGCAATCGTTTAATAGAGACCACCTGGGGATTCCCTTGTATACCAGAGCTCCTTGCCTCCTTGGTGTGTTCTGCAAACGGGTCGTCCGCATAGACCTCGAAAAGAGAAAAAACCCGTAATAAAAAGAGAAAATAAAGGCGTGCGCATCCCAGGGTCGGTCAAGACGCACTGCGGATCGCGAGCGAGTTATGCCTCCATCAGTACCCATGGGGTTCTGAGTGCGTAGTTATGTACGCGCGGTACGGATGCCATTTCCTCATCGGGGCTGGGACAGAGGCCGAATTTACTAATTCAGCTCTTGACGAACCGAGCTACCCTGTTGTAGTGTAGTCCGGACCTTCTTAACGATGTCCAGGGGCTCGGCGGCCGGATTATGGTGCCACTTGAGAAGGCCACTCTGTACTTCTGCTGCTAGGGCCGCGGTATGCTCCTCTATACGGAGGGAAAGTTCTGTGTTTCCATTTACTGTAATGACACCGCGTGGACCGGGCATTTTGAGCTTGAGATAAGCATGATGTGGCACCGCGTTGAATCTAGCAAACGCGGTTCGTCCGAGCAGTGCGTGGTAGCCGCTGCGGAAGGGGCGATATCGAAGATTAGCTCTTCGATTCGGAAGTTATCCGGGGAACCGAAGACCACCTCCAGCGTGATCGAGCTCGTACAACGGGCCTCTACTCCTGGTATGACTCCTTTAAAGGTAGTTATCGTGGGCTTGATTCGTGAGGGATTAATGCCCATTTTGCGTACTATATCCTGATAGAGCAGGTTGAGGCTACTACCACCGTCCATTAGGACTCATGTCATGTGAAATCCGTCGATGATTGGGTCGAGTACCAATGCGGCCGAACCGCCATGACGGATGCTAGTTGGATGATCACGATGATCAAAGGTGATCAGGAATGACGACCATGGGTTGAATTTTGGGGCGACTGGCTCTACCGCATAAACGTCCCTGAGTGCGCGCTTGCGCTCCCTTTTGGGGATGTGTGTAGCATATATCATGTTCACCGTTTTGACTTGAGGCGGGAATTTCTTCTGCCCCCCAGTGTTCGGCTGCCCGGGCTCCTCGTCTTCGTCCTCGCTCTACGATTCCCCTTCCTTGTTTCTGCTATTTACCTTGCTGGCTTGCTTAAAGACCCGACAATCTCTGTTAGTATGGTTGGCCGGTTTGTCAGGGGTGCCACGTATCTAGCACGGACGATCGAGTATGCGGTCCAAGCTGGATGGTCCTCTGCCGTTCCTTTTATAGGGCTTCTTTCGCTGGCCGGACTTGGAGCCACTGAATTCGGCATGAACTGTAGTGTCATCGGTGTTATCGCTATTGCTTCGGCCTTTTTGTCTGTTGCACTGGAGCTTGCTGATGCTGTTTTTGGCCTCGGAGGGGCCTGCTTCGTTGGCTGTGTTTGTACTGCAAGCTAGCCAACTATCCTCTCCTGCGCAAAAGCGGGTCATAAGTGTCGTGAGGGCTGCCATGGACCTCGGCTTTTCTTGGCTGAGGTGGCGCGCGAGCCATTCATCACGGATGCTATGCTTAAAGGCCATTACGGCTTCGGCATCCAGACAGTCAATGATCTGGTTCTTTTTGGTTAGGAACCTATTCCAGAATTTTCTGGCTGATTCTCTAGGTTGTTGAACTATGTGGCTTAAGTCATCGGCATCGGGTGGCCGGACATATGTACCTTGGAAGTTGTCAAGGAAGGCTTCTTCCAAGTCCTCCCAGCTCCCGATGGAATTTTTGGGCCGACTATTTAGCCAGTGTCGAGCTCGCCCTTTGAGATTTAGTGGGAGGTATTTAATGGCGTGGAGGTTGTCTCCACGGGCCATGTGGATGTGGAGAATAAAGTCCTCAATCCATACTGCGGGATCGGTTGTTCCATCGTATGATTCAATATTGATGGGCTTGAACCCCTCGGGGAATTCGTGATCCAGCACCTCATCTGTGAAGCAGAGAGGGTGTGCAGCGCCTCTATATCGTGCCGCGTCACGGCGCACCTCCAATGAAGTCCGTCTGCGGTTATCGGCCCGGGTGTGACTAGGTTTGTCACGTCCGAATAGGTGGCTGATACGTCTCCAACGTATCTATAATTTTTTATTGTTCCATGCTATATTATATTCTGTTTTGGACATTATTGGGCTTTATTATACACTTTTATATTATTTCTGGGACTAACCTATTAACCAGAGGCCCAGCCCAGAATTGCTGTTTTTTGCCTACTTTAGGGTTTCACAGAAAAAAATATCAAACGGAGTCCAAACGGAATGAAACCTTCGGGAACGTGATTTTTGGAACGAACATGATCCAGAGGACTTGGACCCTACATCAAGACATCAACCAGGAGGCCACGAGGTAGGGGGGCGCGCCTACCCCCCTGGGCGCGCCCTCCACCCTCATGGGCCCCCTATTGCTCCATCGACGTACTCCTTCCTCCTATATATACCTACGTACCCCCAAACTACCAGATATGGAGCTAAAACCCTAATCCCACTACCGTAACTTTCTGTATGCACGAGATCCCATCTTGGGGCCTGTTCCGGAGCTCCACTGAAGGGGGCATCGATCACGGAGGGCTTCTACATCAACACCATAGCCCTTCCGATGAAGTGTGAGTAGTTTACCTCAGACCTACAGATCCATAGTTATTAGCTAGATGGCTTCTTCTCCCTTTTTGGATCTCAATACAAAGTTCTCCCCCTCCCTTGTGGACATATATTCGATGTAATCTTCTTTTGTGGTGTGTTTGTTGAGACCGATGAATTGTGGATTTATGAGCAAGTTTATCTATGAACAATATTTGAATCTTCTCTGAATTCTTTTATGTATGATTGGTTATCTTTGCAAGTCTCTTCGAATTATCAGTTTGGTTTGGCCTACTAGATTAATCTTTCTTGCAATGGGAGAAGTGCTTAGCTTTGGGTTCAATCTTGCGGTGTCCTTTCCTAGTGACACTAGGGGCAGCAAGGAACGTATTGTATTGTTGCCATCGAGAATAACAAGATGGGGTTTATTTCATATTGCATTAGTTTATCCCTCTACATCATGTCATCTTGCTTAAAGCGTTACTCTGTTCTCTTGAACTTAATACTCTAGATGCATGCTGGATAGCGGTCGATGTGTGGAGTAATAGTAGTAGATGCATGCAGGAGTCGGTCTACTTGTCTCGGATGTGATGCCTATATACATGATCATACCTAGATATTCTCATAATTATGCTCAATTCTGTCAATTGCTCAATAGTAATTTTTTACCCGCCGTGAATACTTATGCTCTCGAGAGAAGCCACTAGTGAAACCTATGGCCCCCAGGTCTATCTTTCATCATATTAATCTTCCAATACTTAGTTATTTTTATTGTCTTTTATTTTACTTTGCATCTCTATCATAAAAATACCAAAAATATTATCTTATCACATCTATCAGATCTCACTCTCGTAAGTGACCGTGTAGGGATTGACATCCCCTTATCGCGTTGGTTGCGAGGATTTATTTGTTTGTGTAGGTACGAGGGACTCGTGCGTGGCCTCCTACTGGATTGATACCTTGGTTCTCAAAAACTGACGGAAATACTTACGCTACTTTGCTGCACCACCCTTTCCTCTTCAAGGGAAAACCAACGCAAGTGCTCAAGAGGTAGCAGTGGCCGTCATCCCGAGTCGGGAAGCACCCTCGCGATCCGTAGATTGATCCGGTGTGTCCTGCTCTACTGTCCAGATCCTATCGAAGGTCATATGTACGGTCCCGAGCTGTTATGTCCCTCTTTTTGAGAGGCGGTGGGGCGGGCTGTTGTTCGGCCTGAGTTGCCGTTTTATCACGACCGCTGGGTGGTCGGTCCATCGCACTATCCCGACCACGTGTTGGTCGGTCCGCAGTGCGTGAGGGAGGTATGGGATCTGGTGCTTCCTCATCGAACTGAGGTAGCAGTCTGCGCTTTGGGCAACTCTTGGCTGGGCGCTCGAGGCTGTATTCTTCGACTGCCAGGACATCAGTCCACCTGCCAATGAGCAGGTCTTGATCAGCTTGGAGCTGTTGTTGCTTCTTCTTCAGGCTTCTTGCAGTGGCTATTAGCTGGCGCTTGAAGCGCTCCTGCTCGAGGGGTGCCTCAGGCATGATGAAAAGTCCTCATTGTCGATGCTATCATCATCCTCAGAGACTGGAAGATAACTATCATCATCTGGGTCATTGGGCACGGCCTGTTTATCAGGGTTATCTTGCCCATTGTCTTGTTCCTCCTGTTCGAATGCAGCCCCGACATGGTCTTCATTGTTTTCGGCGTCGCCCGGAGTACTATTTTCTCCGGTGCCAGTTTCGTCATCTTTTGAGCGACGAGGCTTAGAGCGGCGTTTAGGGCGTCGGCGCTTGGACTGTGTCTTAGAAGGTTTATTCGCAACTAGATCTCCTTTCTCATTGTCGCTAGCTTTTTTAGGTGTGTCAACCATGTACACATCGTACGAAGAGGTGGACGTCCAACGTCCAGTAAATGGCGGGTCTTGGCCTTGCTCCTGGTCGGCATCGTCGTCCATACCATCGATGTCTTCGGAGCCGTAATCAAGCACGTCGGTTAAGTCATTGACGGTGGCTATGAAGTGGGTGGCGGGTGGGAAGCGAAATTTCCCATCATCAGCCTCTGGCTCGAAACGAACATAGTTCGGCTGTGAGTCCTTCTCCAAGGTTAAGTTCTTTAAAGAGCTTAGCACATCGCCCAAAGGTGAGTGCTGAAAAAAGTCTGCGGCGCAAATATTGTCGCCGTCGATAACCGATCTAGCTCGGTGTCCGCAAGCGTACATGGTCCGGAACTTGTGGCTGGAGATGAGCACGGAGTTCCGTTGGCGCAAATATTGCATGGTGTCGAGTCTGCGTGTGGCTCTAGCGCTCCGAACTCTGTGGCCTTGAATGGCACAATCTGCTCTGGTTCTAAGGCTATTGCAGCAACAGGAGCCATCTCCTGAATCTGGTCCGATGGCAGATTTAGGTCACATTCATCGGAGTGAAGGGGAGTGATCGTCGCGGTCCCAAATCCATTGAAGATCAAGTCTCCACGGATATCCACGGCGTAGTTCAGGCTCCCAAATCTGACCTGGTGGCCAGGGGCATAGCTATCGATCTGCTCCAGGTGACCAAGCGAGTTAGCCGGCAGTACGAAGCCGCCGAACATGAAGACCTGTCCGTGGAGGAAAGTTTCTCCTTGGGCAGCGTCACTATAGAAGATTGAAGGGGCCATCAAACCTTTCGTTGACCGCACAATTGAACTCTCAATGAAAGCACCAATGTCGGTGACAAAACCGGGGGATCTCCGGTAGGGGGTCCCGAACTGTGCGTCTAGGATCGATGGTAACAGGAGACGGGGGACACGATGTTTACCCAGGTTTGGGCCCTCTCTATGGAGGTAATACCATACTTCCTGCTTGATTGATCTTGATGAATATGAGTATTACAAGAGTTGTTCTACCACGAGATCGTGATGGCTAAACCCTAGAAGCCTAGCCTGTATGACTATGGTAACGAGTATATCCTTTCCGGACTAACCCCTCCGGTTTAAATGGACACCAGGGGGATCTAGGGTTACATAGAGTCAGTTACATAAGAAGGAATCTTCATAGTCGGTCGCCAAGCTTGCCTTCCACGCCAAGGAGAGTCCAATCCGGACACAGGTACATTCTTCGGCCTTCATGTCTTCACAGCCCATCAGTCTGGCCCACGGATAATAGGCCGGACGCTCGAGGACCCCTTAGTCTAGGACTCCCTCAGGAAGCACCATCAATTACTTGTAGATCGTATCCTTCCTCTTCTCCTCTCTTGATCTTCATGTCATACTCGATAATCACATAACCACTCATTCTTATGCCTCTCTTAGGACCAGTCATTTCAATAAAGCCATCTTACCCCACAGAGAAAGGATCATCTCGTAGAGCCATGTATCATACAACTGAATTGGACCGTCCACTGAATAAGTTAACGTAAGCAAGAATATCTGCATCATGGGATAGAAATTGTGCTTTTCAGAGACCTTCCCGAAAGGCCAGCAAGAATTTAACGAATGCGTCATCATCATTGGCTCCAGACAAGCTGAACGAGCAACAATAAGAACATTGTACATGCAGTAGGTCATTAAATTTATTAACACCAAACGCTAATATGAAAGAGAGGATAAATACAAGCAATTTGTTAAATCATGATTTTTGGGCTCATAGCAAGGTCCTAGTTGTTGAGGCGGCAATCCTACATAGAAATATTTAGGTAATTGCTTACCCAGAGTTATCTAAAAGTAAAAAATATGATCAAAACACAAGTATGGCCATCTTAAGCTTAAAGGTGTTGATATAATAAAATCAAAATACTAATTTTGAGTAAAAGCCCTGTATTTTAAGCATGGTTCTGAGCAGCAACAAATTCCTGTGATTACTCTTGCACATTAAATTAACAACAAGAAATAATCTGAGGGAAGGAAATATCATTGAACATTTATGTGTTCTGTGTGATAGCAAAAGACAATTTAAGCATTTGTTGTTTAACTGTAAACACTAGTGATGAGATTATGTGGCTCGTTTCAGGATAAAGAGTAGAATGTGTAAGCACTTGTGGAGGTGTTGTCCTTCCGAGGATTGGTACTAAACGAATATAAAAAAGTTTCTGATTGACAAAAAAAGAGCATGTTGGTGGGACATCCACCTAATAATCATCTAAGAGACTAAGAGAATAAACCTAATGCAACATTTAGTAATTTACAAAGTAAAACAATCAAGGGAACTGCAATCCAACAAAACAAGCGGATTCATGAATTTTTACAGGAACCGTCCATCCAACCAAATCTGAAGGTGGTGAAATAAGAGATACCAAGTACTAGTAACTAAGACCGGTACCAAAATTATATGGGTCCAGTATCTGTAATTTTTTTAAATGTAGATCTGTCATTTACCACCGTCCAGGATGACCTAGTCTCCTCCCATCGACATGCCACCGGCTTTCTCCCACCACTCTCTCCCCCACCTAATTGTCATGCCCAGAGTAGAGGAGACGCTGGTTGTGATGAACAAGAGGGGGTCGCCCACCGGATCATCAACATGCGCTCATCTCATGCCATCAAGATTAGGGTTGGGGATTGGAGAGCATGAGCGCTCGTCTCGTCCTTCTCGTGCACCGTCTCCAAGAAGGGTGACTAAGGCTTCCACATCAAGCTCAGTTGGTCCATCAAATATTCAACATGAGGTACCATCCCAAGTGGTGTTTGAGCTTCAGTGCTTTGCTGATGCAGTCTAGTGATGAAGGTGGTATATGAAGCAAAGAATCAACCTTATATAGAAGGCCCTAGTGAAGGGGTAACTATGGCTCAATATAGGCAAGAATTATGATATACTCCCTTTGTCCCATAATATAAGACATTTTCTGACACTACACTAGTGTCAAAAAACATCTTACATTATGGGACAGAGGGAGTACAATAGACTAAAGGTTGATATGACCGAGGAAATGTTTCATCTAGTTTCTGATTACGAAATAACAAAGTTAGGAAACATGTGTGCCATTGGGCATGCTACAACTTTCTCTGTAGGACAAGCAACCCATGGGCTTTCACATCCCCTTGCAATACCCCCACATACAGTTCTAATTTCTTTGGTGGATACGAGTCTCAACATTGCTAATGTGTGCATATGCCATAATAGCTGCAATAGTTACAATCATGTAATATACCACAAGTTGGAATACTTCAAGTAGATTGCAGTATAAGGGGTTTACCTCATCAAAAAGAATCCTTATTTGACTTTGGCCCGAGGGGATGAGCTATTAGGACAATGTCTCCGAGATCAACTACATCAACACGGGCCGTGAATCTATCTGCTGAAAATTGCCACCTCGAAGTATTCATTTGTCAACTTGTAATCGTTGTCGAATATAATCTTCCACGGTGGGATGAGTTGGTCCAACTGCTTGTTTTGTAATGGTTGTTCCAGCAGAAGTCCCTGTCGTTGATGCGTCAAACCGAGGAGTTCGTGTAAGTTGTCACTGTCTGGATTGACTTGTTCCTTCAAAAGACACTTGGATGTATGCATTCTTGACATTGATTGTGTTGGTTTGAACAAGATATCTTAATTCATGTATCGCGAAATGCATATAATGAATATGTCGGAAGATATGCGTAAAATCGATGTAGCAATATCAGATACCTGGAGTTCCCTTTTGACGTCTCTAAGTTTATCTTCCACCTTTGACAACCTAAGTTGAGTTACAATTGTACCCCTACTGTCTATCAATTGCTCGTTCAGGTTGATTAACTTCTATCAAATTTGACCTCTACTTACATTAGATGTGCGCCTAACTTTTTCTCATGTTCTAAAAATCACTGTTGATGGTTTGAAGTATCATGTTCATCTATGTAAAAATATAGCAACCCATTGTGTATGAAGCTAAATGAGTAATGTTTGAAGCAACCTTTTGTGGTATTGAAGACAATCCATATTCGAAGGACTTACTTGTTGTCTACTCGTAGTTTGACCTCATGGTTGTACTTGGTAGCTAACATCTTAATTCGCATGCCTATCTTTTTTGGTGGGTTCATCGTTCCTAATGTTGGTCGGTCCATTTGAAGCACAAATGTTCATGATAACCTTCTGATACGTCTCCAACGTATCTACTTTTCCAAACACTTTTGCCCTTGTTTTGGACCCTAACTTGCATGATTTGAATGGAACTAACCCGGACTGACGCTGTTTTCAGCAAAATTACCATGGTGTTATTTATGTGCAGGAGCAAACGTTCTCGGAATGACCTGAAACTTCATTGAGAACCTTTTCAGAAAAGAAGAAAAATACCTTCCAAAGATGAAGGCCAGGGGCCCACCGTCTTGCCACAAGGGTGGGGGCGCGCCTGCCCCCCTAGGGCGCGCCCCCTACCTCGTGGGCCCCCTGTTGCGTCTCCGAATCCAACTCCACCTCCATATATTGAGTTTCGATGGGGAAAAAATCAGAGAGAAGAAATCATCGTGTTTTACGATACGGAGCCGCCGCCAAGCCCTAAAACCTCTTGGGAGGGCTGATCTGGAGTCCGTTCGGGGCTCCGGAGAGGGGAATCCGTCGCCATCATCATCATCAACCATCCTCCATCACCAATTTCATGATGCTCACCGCCGTGCATGAGTAATTCCATCATAGGCTTGCTGGACGGTGATGGGTTGGATGGGATCTATCATGTAATCGAGTTAGTTTTGTTAGGGTTTGATCCCTAGTGTCCATTATGTTTTGAGATTGATGTTGCTATGACTTTGCTATGCTTAATGCTTGTCACTAGGGACCGAGTGCCATGATTTTAGATCTGAACCTATTATGTTTTCATCAATATATGAGTGTTCTTGATCCTATCTTGCAAGTCTATAGTCACCTATTATGTGTTATGATCCGTTAACCCCGAAGTGACAATAATCGGGATACTTACCGGTGATGACCGTAGTTTGAGGAGTTCATGTATTCACTATGTGTTAATGCTTTGTTCCGGTTCTCTATTAAAAGGAGACCTTAATATCCCTTAGTTTCCGTAAGGACCCCGCTGCCACGGGAGGGTAGGACAAAAGATGTTATGCAAGTTCTTTTCCATAAGCACGTATGACTATATTCGGAATACATGCCTACATTATATCAATGAACTGGAGCTAGTTCTGTGTCACCCTAGGTTATGACTGTTACATGATGAACCGCGTCCGGCATAATTCTCTATCACCGATCCATTGCCTACGAGCTTTCCATATATTGTTCTTCGCTTATTTACTTCCCCATTGCTATTGCTATCATCACTACAAAATACCAAAAACATTACTTTTACTACTTTTACCTTTTGCTACCGTTACCACTACTATCATATTACTTTGCTACTAAACACTTTGCTGCAGATATTAAGTTTCCAGGTGTGGTGGAATTGACAACTCAGCTGCTAACACTTGAGAATATTCTTTGGCTCCCTTTGTGTCGAATCAACAAATTTGGGTTGAATACTCTACCCTTGAAAACTGTTGCGATCCCCTATAGTTGTGGGTTATCAAGACCTTTTTCTGGCGCCGTTGCCGGGGAGCATAGCTCTATTCTTTGAGTCACTTGGGATATATATCTGCTTATCATTATGAAGAACTTGAGAGATCCAAAAACCAAGATCTATCCCTCAACTACGAGGGGAGGGAAGGAACTGCCATCTAGCTCTGCACTTGATTCACCTTCTGTTATGAGTAAGTTTGCGACACCTACACCTGCTTCTGCTATTCGTTCTGATATGTCGCATGTTATTGATGATGCCACTTCTGCTATGCATGATACTTATGATGAAACTACCTCTATGCCTGATACTACTATGCAACTTAGTGCTTTTCTTGGTGAACAACTTTCTAGGGCTAGAGAAATTGAAAATATTGAATCTGATGATACTGATGAAAGTGATGATGAAGAACCACTTGCTATTCCTAAGGGTTATGTATTTGATCAAGATGCTTCTTTAGCCATATTAGCTTGCAGAAATAGAACTGAACTTAAGAAATTATTAGCTAAATGGAGTAAGCAATCCCTAAATGATAGAATGAAACTTGACCCTTCTTTTGTTACTTCACCTATCTTTGTTACTGATAAGGATTATGAATTCTCTGTTGATCCTGATATAATTACTTTGGTTGAATCTGATCCTTTTCATGGTTATGAATCTGAAACTGTTGTGGCACATCTTACTAAATTGAATGATATAGCTACCTTGTTTACTAAAGATGAGAGAACTCGTTACTTTTACATCCTTAAAATATTTTCGTTCTCATTAAAGGGTGATGCTAAGATATGGTTTAATTCTCTTGATCCTGGTTGTGTGCGTAGTCTCCAGGATATGATTTATTACTTCTCTGCTAAATATTTCCCTGCTCATAAGAGACAAGCTGCTTTAAGGGATATATATAATTTTGTGCAAATTTAAGAAGAGAGTCTCCCACAAGCTTGGGGGAGGCTTCTCCAATTACTTAATGCTTTGCCTGATCATCCTCTTAAGAACAATGAAATACTTGATATCTTTTATAATCGACTAACCGATACCTCCAGAGATTACCTGCATAGTTGTGCTGGTTCTGTTTTCAGGGAAAGAACACCGGATGAAGCTCAAATTCTATTGAATAATATGTTGACAAATGAAAATAATTGGACACCTCTGGAGCCTATTCCTAAACCAACTCCGAAGAAGAGGGGTATTCTATTTCTCAGTCCTGAAGATATGCAAGAGGCAAAGAAATCTATGAAATAAAAAGGTATTAAAGCTGAAGATGTTAAGAATTTACCTCCTATTGAAGAAATACATGGTCTAAATTTACCACCTATTGAAGAAACATATAATCCAAATCCTTCTCCTATTGAAGAAACTCATGGTCTTGATAACCCGACACAGGTAGTAAAGGTAAATTCTCTCTATAGATATGATAAAGTTGAAATCCCATTTACTAAATTTGCTAGCCCATGCTTAGATGAGTTTGATAAATTTATGGCTAAGCAAGAAGATTTTAATGCTTATTTTGGTAGACAATTGAAATACAATTCAAATATGCTTGAACACTTGGGTGATTATATGGCTAATGTCAAAGGTGAACTTAAACTTATTAGTAAACATGCTTCTATGGTTACCACTCAAGTAGAACAAGTACTTAAAGCTCAAAATGATTTGCTCAATGAATTGAATAGTAAAAATAATGATAATGCTGTTAGAGTGGCTACTAGAACTGGTAGAATGACTCAGGAACCTTTGTATCCTGAAGGCCACCCTAAGAGAATTGAGCAAGATTCTCAGAGAAATAATATAGACGTGCCTAGTTCTTCTAAAAAGAAGAAAAAGAAAAATGATAGGACTTTGCATGCTTCTAGTGATCCTATTGTTGAAACACCTGAGAATCCAAATGATATTTCTATTTCTGATGCTGAAACACAACCTGGTAATGAAACTGAAACTAGTGATAATGTTAATAATAATGTTCATGATGATGCTCCACCTAGTAATGATAATGATATAGAAATTGAACCTGCTGTTGATCTTGATAACCCACAATCAAAGAATCAATGTTATGATAAAAAAGACTTTGTTGCTAGGAAACATGGTAAAGAAAGAGAACCATGGGTTCAGAAACCCATGCCTTTTCCTCCCAAACCATCCAAGAAAAAGGATGATGAGGATTTTGAGCGCTTTGCTGAAATGATTAGACCTATCTTTTTGCGTATGCGATTAACTGATATGCTCAAAACCAATCCTTATGCTAAGTATATGAAAGATATTATTACAAATAAGAGAAAGATACCGGAAGCTGAAATTTCTACCATGCTTGCTAATTATACTTTTAAGGGTGGAATACCAAAGAAACTTGGAGATCTAGGAGTACCCACTATACCATGCTCCATTAAAAGAAACTATGTTAAACTACTTTATGTGATCTTGGAGCCGGTGTTAGTGTTATGCTTCTCTCTTTATATCGTAGACTTGATTTGAATAAGTTGACACCTACTGAAATATCTTTGCAAATGGCTGATAAATCAACTGCTATACCTGTCGGAATTTGTGAGGATGTGCCTGTTGTAGTTGCAAACGTTACTATTTTAACGGACTTTGTTATTCTTGATATTCCCGTGGATGATAGTATGTCTATTATTCTTGGAAGACCCTTTTTGAATACTACAGGGGCTGTTATTGATTGCACTAAAGGCAATGTCACTTTTCATGTTAATGGTAATGAGCATACGGTACAATTTCCGAGGAAACAACCTCAACTTCATAGTATCAACTCTATTGGAAAAATTCCATCGATTATATTTGGAGGTTTTGAATTTCCTCTTCCTACTGTCAAGAAGAAATATGATATTCTTATTATTGGGGATGTGCATATCCCCGTTGAGGTAACATAGTGTTATTCGAAATTTCTCCGATTCCATGTTATTCGGAATGAGTTCATTAACAAGACTTGATCAACCTTGTTAGTGGATTCCTTTTGATGATCATGAGATGGATGAAACTAGAAGGCACAACCTTCTGTACCCCACTTTTACTTTCTGTTATTTATATTAAATAAAATAAAAATAAATATTTTTCTGTCTGTTATCTGATTATCCGTGCAATATAAAAATACCTCGAAAATAAAAGTTCTCCAAATGCCCTGAAAATTAAATATGATTTTTTCTAGAATATTTGAGGATTTATGGAACAAAGAACACACTAGGGGGGAGCCACCTTGCCACGAGGGTGGAGGGTGTGCCCACCCCTCTAGGGTGCGCCCCCTGCCTCGTGGGCCCACAGTGGCCCTCCTCCACTTATTCCTGCACCCACACACTTCATCTTCCCCCCAAACACGAAAAACCAGCTCAAACCCGAGTCCAAGCTCATCTTGCTGCCATTTTCGATCTCCTTGCTCAAAGCACCTCTCACAAAACTGCTTGGGGAGATTGTTCCTTGGTATGTGACTCCTCCATTGGTCCAATTAGTTTTTGTTCTAGTGCTTTATTCATTGCAAATTTTTGCTTCTTAGGTGACCCTGTTCTTGAGCTTGCATGTCAAATTTATATGGTCAAAAGTGGGTTTGATGCATGATATAGGCTCTAGGCACTTGTAGGAGTAGTTACTATCAATATTATTGAGTTTGGTTTACTTTTATTTTGAAGTTACTAAAAATTTCAGAATTTTTTTAGAAAATGATGAGGAGACTTTTGAGGGGCTCATCGAGCCAAAGCTCGAAGGAAAAGGCACCGAAGCCTAAGTATAATCTGCCTCGCACCGCGGAGGTTCGGGCGTGTGAATGGCCTTCCGAGGATTTCTTAAGATCAGCCGGGATTTATGAAGATTTTCATGAGTTGGCTCAGACTGCATGCCTTACCGCTTTCCTCCACGACCAATGCGATCAGTATCTCTTGCTCACAAATACCTTTGTGCAAAAATTTCATTTTCATTTTAGGAACTCACCACCTACGGTGGACTCATTTATATGATGAGCATAAGGAGATGTCACTTTATGATTTTTGTCGGATCTATTTAGTCCCTTTTGGGGGCAAGACAGAAGAACCACATCGTGATGATGTGGAGGGATTTATTGACACTATCACCGTAGGGGAAACAAGGAAGGTTTTCGATGCACGAATTACTAGCATACATTTTCCTGTTTTACGCTACTTTGCATTATTTGCTAGTCGTTACTTAATTGGTCGCGGAAACTGTGGAAACCTGAGTATCCCTGATATTATTATTTTGCACCACGGTTTATACGGTGATAACTCTTTTAGTATGGGCAGCATTATTGCCAAACAGTTAAGTCTGAACCATACCAAGGGCCCCATCTTTGGAGGCATCTATGCTACATGCCTAGTTGCACATTTTAACATACCTATTAGGCATGCTGAGAAGGAAGAGAAAGTGTTGCCCTGTGTTTATCTAGATTATAAAAGTATGGTGGCACACGATTTTATTGTTAAGAATAGGGAAGGAGAGCTTAAATATCAATTGTTCTTTAATAAACATCATCCTGAGACTATTACCTTGCCTGCTCCTTCTTTGTTTGATTTGACTGTAGGCACGTACCTTGTTCCATTGACGGCTATCCACACATACCGGAACCCTGCACCAGCCGAGGAGCCAGAGCCGGAACCACAATTTGATCCTTCATGGCAGTCTAATTACCAGTGGGATCCGGAGATGATTGTCAGCCAGTGGCAATCTGAGCCTTCTTCTTCCTCATCACAATACGACCCCAACTATTATTATGGATATCCGCTAGGCCAGCCATGGCCATAGACCAACATGGCCAAAAGCCTAAGCTTGGGGGAGTATGTATTTCCCACCGTCATTACATTTATGTTCACACACTCATTGCTAGATGTCGGTGCTCATACTTTTTCATTGTATCATCCATGCTAGGTTATTTTCCTTTTTATGCATTCTTCTTGTGTGTTTCATAAACCTTAAGAAAAACCAAAAAATTAGTTGTAGCTTTTAATTAATTTACTTTTCATGCTTGTAGTAGTAATTAAAAAAAGAAAACCCAAAAATATTTCATGTTCTTCTTTTGCTTGTTGGGAGCTTTCCCGTGTAAATAGTTTTATTTCTTTTCTTTTCTTTGGGGGTCGATAGGAGAAGACCATAATTAAATTGTTAAAGTGGCTCTTATATACATTAATTGTTGATCTGACAAAATAGCCCATATTGCCTTGTCTTCTCATGTTTATTGAATGCCTGCAGATTCCAACTTAGTCCAATACACGTGCACTATTATTATTATTCACACTATTCGGTCGTGCAAGTGAAAGGCAATTATGACGATATATGATGGACTCACTGAGATGAGAAAAGCTGGTATGAACTCGACCTCTTTTGTTTTTGTAAATATGATTAGTTCATCGTTCCTGATTCAGCCTATTATGAATAAACATGTTTGCAATGACAACTAGAGATCATAGTTTCTTGTGCCATGCTTGATTAGCTATGAGTTATAATGGTTTACCTTGCGTGCCAACATGCTATTAAAATGGTTATGATGTGGTATGATAGGGTGGTATCCTCCTCTGAATGATTTAAGTGACTTGACTTGGCACATGTTCACGCATGTAGTTGAAACAAAATCAACTTAGCCTTCATGATATTTTATGTTCATGGTGGATTATATCCTACTAATGCTTGCATTTGGTGTTGACTAATTTTAATGCATGTTCATGACTGTTGTCGCTCTCTAGCTGGTCGCTTCCCAGTCTTTTGCTAGCCTTCACCTGCACTAATCAGGAATACTTCTTGTGCATCCAATCCCTTAAACGCCAAAGTTATTCCACATGAGTCCACTATACCTACCTATATATACGGTATCTACCTGCCGTTCCAAGTAAATTTGTATGTGCCAAACTCTAAACCTTCAAATAAATATCATGTTTTGTATGCTCGAATAGCTCATGTATCAATTAGGTCTGTCCGTATCTTCCATGTTAGGCGGGTTATTCTCAAGAGGAGTGGACTCCGCTCCTCACTCACGAGATAACTGGCTGGTCACCGGGATGCCCAGTCCCATGCTTTATGCTAACTAAATCAAAATAATTGCAAACAAAACTCCCCCAGGGACTCTTATTAGTTGGAGGCACTCGTTGTTTCGAGCAAGCCATGGATTGATGCTTGTTGGTGGAAGGGGGAGTATAAACCTTACCATTCTGTTTGGGAACCGCCTATAATGTGTGTAGCATGGAAGATATCGCCATCTCTTGGTTGTTATGTTGACAATCAAAGTATACCGCTCAAAATATTATTCACCTCTATTTCAAAACCGAGCTCTGGCACCTCTACAAATCCCTGCTTCCCTATGCGAAGGGCCTATCTATTTACTTTTATGCTGAGTCATCATCCTCTTATTAAAAAGCACCAGTTGGAGAGCACTGCTGTCATTTGTATTCATTATTGTTAGTTTACATTGAGTATGACTTGACTTGATCTCTTTTACCATGAATTACAATGTCTAGTCAGTCCTTGGTCTTTAAAGGTGCTCTGCATTTATGTTTTGTGGTCTCAGAAAGGGCTAGCGAGATACCATCCTGTTATATCATATTATGATTGTTTTGAGAAAGTGTTGTCATCCGAGTTTTATTATTATGGCTTGCTAGTTGATTATGCTATTGATATGAGTAAACTTGAGACCTATGCGTTATTGCAAATGTGGTTAGTTATAATCTTTGCTAAAAACTTGAATGCTGGCTTTACATATTTACAACAACAAGAGCAAACAGAGTTTGTAAAAGTTTTTCTTTATCACTTTCAGTTTGTCAACTGAATTGCTTGAGGACAAGCAAAGGTTTAAGCTTGGGGGAGTTGATACGTCTCCAGCGTATCTACTTTTCCAAACACTTTTGCCCTTGTTTTGGAGTCTAACTTGCATGATTTGAATGGAACTAACCCAGACTGACACTGTTTTCAGTAGAATTACCATGGTGTTATTTATGTGCACTAAAAAACGTTCTCGGAATGACCTGAAACTTCACGGAGACACTTTTCAGAAAATAAGAAAAATACCTGCCAAAGATGAAGAACAGGGGGCCCACCGTCTTGCTACAAGGGTGGGGGGCGCGCCCCCTACCTCGTGGGCCCCCTGTTGCGTCTCCGACTCCAACTCCACCTCCATGTATTGAGTTTCGATGAGAAAAAATAAGAGAGAAGAAATCATCACGTTTTACGATACGGAGCCGCCGCCAAGCCCTAAAACCTCTCGGGAGGGCTGATCTGGAGTCCGTTCGGGGCTCCGGAGAGGGGAATCCGTCGCCATCGTCATCATCAACCATCCTCCATCACCAATTTCGTGATGCTCACCGCCGTGCGTGAGTAATTCCATCGTAGGCTTGTTGGACGGTGACGGGTTGGATGGGATCTATCATGTAATCGAGTTAGCTTTGTTAGGGTTTGATCCCTAGTGTCCACTATGTTTTGAGATTGATGTTGCTATGACTTTGCTATGCTTAATGCTTGTCACTAGGGCCCGAGTGCCATGATTTCAGATCTGAACCTATTATGTTTTCATCAATATATGAGTGTTCTTGATCCTATCTTGCAAGTCTATAGTCACCTATTATGTGTTATGATCCATTAACCCCGAAGTGACAATAATTGGGATACTTACCGGTGATGACTGTAGTTTGAGGAGTTCATGTATTCACTATGTGTTAATGCTTTGTTCCGGTTCTCTATTAAAAGGAGGCCTTAATATCCCTTAGTTTCCGTAAGGACCCCCTGCCACGGGAGGGTAGGACAAAAGATTTCATGCAAGTTCTTTTCCATAGGCACGTATGACAATATTCGGAATACATGCCTACATTATATCAATGAACTGGAGGTAGTTCTGTGTCACCCTAGGTTATGACTGTTACATGATGAACCGCATCCGGCATAATTCTCTATCACCGATCCATTGCCTACGAGCTTTCCATATATTGTTCTTCGCTTATTTAATTTCCTGTTGCTATTGCTATCATCACTACAAAATACCAAAAACATTACTTTTACTACTTTTACCTTTTGCTACCGTTACCACTACTATCATATTACTTTGCTACTAAACACTTTGCTGGCGATATTAAGTTTCCAGGTGTGGTTGAATTGACAACTCAGCTGCTAACACTTGAGAATATTCTTTGGCTCCCCTTGTGTCGAATCAACAAATTTGGGTTGAATACTCTACCCTCGAAAACTATTGCGATCCCCTATACTTGTGGGTTATCACCTTCCAAAAGGTACAATGATTAAATAAGCTAAAATAAAAATGCCAAGCCTAGAAAGGTATCACTAATCTATCTAGTCCTCCCGATACGTTCCTAATTTTGGTCGGTCCATTCGAAGCACAGCTGTTCATGATAACCTTGCAAAAGGTTCAATGATTAAATAAGCTAAAATAAAAATGTCAAGTTTAGAAAGGTATCACTCATCTATCTAGTCATCCGAAATCATAAGCTTCGCTTCTTAGTTTTTCTTTGGCTTCATCCCATCATGCGATCAACGGAGGGGGGTATAGTTGAATTGATAATCAAGCTAACATGGGCGTGCTCCCAAACTACACGAAACATTAGTTCATCAATGATAAGAGAAAGATGCATCATATGAATAACTGTAGAATGTTAGCTGTTGTTTTAGCACTTACTTGCAGCAAAGGTAGAATCTAGTGCAGAGTGACTTGATCTAGTTGGTTAAAATTGTGGACCCAAGTTAACTAGGAATGTTTGCCACATTCTCAACAAGGGTCAAATATTTGACGTCGACGTTATCTTTTAATGTGGGTGCTAGAATAGTGTCAACTACGAGCACGATAAATTGCCTGGTAAAATGATCATCGAGAACTTTGGAGGTTTTAGTTAACTCAAGGTTATCTGGCTGAAGTTTCCCGTCGGTTTGATAAGCACTTAACACGTTTTTGTCATATGGTTTTTCCATATGGATATTTATCGTCCCCTTGTATCCGAACGTCCACTATATGGTACACTTTCGTTCGAGTGAGAGGAATGTCGTTACCATTGATGGGTAAAGGCTGCTTGTCGCTGATGTAACACTTGGCTAGCCTCACCAACATTATACGTCATAGATACACTGGATTCATATGTGTAAGCCCTCCAAGACTGGTTTTCATAGAGATGGCCTCTTTGAGGTCTAGTGATAAACCTTTGGCGGTGTTCGTGAACCTAAGTCATGTAGTGTTGCAGGCACTCTGTGCGAAACATGCAAATATGAAGATATTGTGCTAGCGAACAAGGTTCGTGAACACCATCAAAGATTTATCACCGAACCACAAATAGACCATCTCAATAAAAATGGTCTCGAAGGGCTCACATATATAAGCCAGTATGTCGTCCCTGATGTATAATGTTGGTGAGGCTACCTAAGCGCTACATCATGACAAGCAATCTTTTCCCATCGGTGGTAACGACATTCCTATCACTCCAACAGACGAGTACCATATAATGGACCTTCTGATACAAATGAACGATATAAACATCCATATGGAAAAATCATAAGAGAAGAACTTGTTAAATGCTTACTAAACCAACAGGACACGTATGATCTCAATAACCTTGAGGAGCTGATTAAAACCTCAAAACTCCTGATGATCATTTCAACAAGCAATTCGTTTTGTTTGCTATTGGCACTATTCTAGCACCCACATCAAAAGGTTACATCGATGTCAAATATTTGACCCTAGTTGAGAATGTGACAAACATTCCCAGTTTTAACTGAGGATGTTTGACATTGACTCACTTGTTGAGTTCCATCCACAATTTTAACAAACTAGAACAAGTCACTTTTCACACAAATGTACATTTGTTGCAAGTGCTATAACATTAGTTAACATCTACAATTATGCACATGATGCATATCTCTCTCTATCATTGATGAACTAATTTTTCATATAGTTTTGGCACCGTGAGCACGCCAGTGTTTGCTGGGTTTTCTATTATACAATATTCCCTCTGCTGATGGCACAGTGGATGAAGCCAAAGCAAAACTAAGAAGCGAGGCTTATGATTCCTGAGGATTATATAAAGAAGTGGTGCCTTTCTAGACTTTACTTTTTTTATTTTTAGCTTATTTATTTTTTTAAGACTCATTCATTATACCTTTTGCAAGGTTAACATGAATAGTTGTGCTCCGAATAGACCGACCAACATTAGAAAGTAATCATCCAGCAACAAAGGTAGTCATGCGAATTAAGATGTTAGCTATTGAGTACAACCACAAGGTCAGACTATGAGTAGCCAACAAGTAAGTCTTTCGAAGACACTTCGTTTTCAATGCCACAAAAAGGTCGCATCGAACCTTAGTCATTTAACTTCACACACAATGGGTTGCTATTTTTTTACAAAGACGGACATGATAATTCAAACTATCAACAAGTGATTCTCAAAAAATGAGAAGAAGAGCCAGACAACTAATGAAAGTAGAGCACAAATTTGATACCAGATTAATCACCCTGAATGAGGACTTGATAAATATTAGGAGTAAAATTGCCACTCAACCTAGGTTGTCAAAGATGGAGGACGAACTTATGAGACGTCAAAAGTGAACTCCAGATACTTGATATTGCAGCACCGATTTTACACATATCTTCCTACATATTCACTATATGTATTTCGTGGTACAAGGATTAAGATCCCTAGTTCAAATCAACACAAAATCAATGTTAAGTAATGCATATTATGGCCCAACACCTTTCCAACACGAACAAAGTTTCTTATCAGTGGCTAACTTTTTCTTGTAGGAACAAGTCAATCTAGACAATGGCCACTTACCACCAACTCCTGGTTTGGACGATTGACTATAGGGACTTCTGTTGGAACACCCAGTGCAAAATGAGCAATTGGACCAAGCCATCCCACCGCGGAAGCCTATATTCGACAATGATATTACAAGTTGATAGATGAATACTTCAAGGTGGCACTGTCCATTCGATAGAATTGTCCTAATAGCTCATCCACTCAAGCCAAATGTCAAGAAATTATTATTTTTGATGAGGTAATCCCCTTATACTGCAATCTACATTAAGTATTCCAACTTGTGGCATATTACATGATTGCAACTTTTGTAGGTTATTATTGCATATTCACACATTAGCAATGTTGACACTGATACTTCATTAGTCATATCCACGCAAAAAAACAGAAAGATGTTAGGTGGATGTGGCAGTGTTCCACGGGGATGCGAAAGCCCATGGGTTGCTCGTATAGCAAAGAAATTTGTAGGACGCGGAATAGTAAGCATGTTTCTTTACTTCCTTATTTCGTAATCAGAAACTAGCTAGATGAAACAATTCACTAGTCCTATCAACCTTTATTTTATTGCATACCTTAATTCTTTCCTATGTTGAGTCCACTTTAATTTTACAGCAGATACATATCCTATTGCATGTATGCGAAATCCACTGGCTTCTAATGATCTTTAATTTCGACAAGGAAGATATTCATGTCGTCACCAACCAAGCATATCGTGACGAGCCAAGGAAACTACCCTAGCATGTGTGCTCTTACTGCTTCTTAGCATCACATCGCACATAAACTCCCAAACTACTAACAGAACCCTTTGTATTACTCGTCGTACACAAGGTGGAGTCCATTCAGGCGTGTATCAACGACGCATTCAAGGGTGGCTTGGTAACACCACCTAAGCCCATCAACGTTACACAGTGGAAAACCAGATGCTATACTGTTATACCACAACAGGTGGATGATTTCGTATAGCCACCTAAAATTATTCCTCTCCCTACACAAGATTACCAAACTTCAATTTTACATTGCAAGCATTCCTACAGGCCACACACACTAAAATACATGTTTTCATGGGACGGTGATCTAATGACCGAGGATTTCACACAGTCAGTGAAACACCAAATTTCATTTGCATTCATGAACTTCAAAATGGCTTCTACGCTATGCTAACATATGTGTCATTGTCAAATTTAGGCACAGATAGATATTTTCAGCTGAAAATTATGTTCAAACCTACCACCTACAAATTTTAACCGACCTCGAATTGAATCATACAAGAATCCTATAATAGTGCGACACAACTGACATTTCATTTCATCTATTTCATACCTTTCATGATTGCACCTAACGCACCACGTTCTACTCTACATAAGGAGGAGCACGAGCCCGCATTGCAAAGGAACCTAATGGTGTAGAAGACGAAACCATGGAAATAAGAAATCGTGATGTTGCCAAGAAACCCGAGACATCCGGTGACAAAAGGCGCAAACATGAATGCACGAGGAAGACTGATGCTGCTATTAATCCAGTCAAAGAACAATTTGACACCAGGACTATAGTTGGATGTGTGGAGGGCACAACACACAAACGCAGACCATCACCCCAAAAGTTGGCCACCATGAAGTTTATACGGAGTGGCAGTTCAAGGATAGTTCGAGATGAATGATCTTCTTAGCATGTTCTTCAATTTATGACTATTTGCTTTCAAATCCCCAGCCCTAATCCTGATGATACGAGATGAGTACACGATGAAGGTCTGGTGGGCCCCTCCTCCCATTCTTCTCAATTGGCCCCTCCTCTACTCCGGGCATGACAATTAGGTTGGGGAAGTGGTGGGAGAGCGGCGACGACGTGTTGATTAGAGGAGAGAGTGGTGGAAGAGAGTGGGATTTGAGAGAACGATTGGAAGAGACAAGGTCCTGGATGATGGTAAATAACATATATACCCATTAAAAATAAAAAAATTATAAGTACTGGTCCCACATAATTTTGGTACCAGTCCCACCTGTATTGGTTCTTCCACATACTTTTAATCTGTTGCCTCCTGTTTTACCATCGTCGGATCAGGGTGGATGGATGGTTCCTAAAATTGGCAACTACTGTAAAACTCATATTATAATGGGAAGTGATCATAATTAGAGAACAATCACACTCTCGATTGGTCACGCGCGCAATGTGTCCTTCTGGTGAGCCCGCACACTGCCCCGCGTCCTTATCCCTTTGCAACGACCTGACCTCATACGGTCAAATCTCTGTGCATAAGTGTCATCCCTGGATCGGTAATGCTGACACACACGGTACTCGAGGATTTATAACAAAGTGCAATCACACACTTATTACATCGAATATCTCTAAGAGAGTACTTATTACAATAATATGGTTGAAGGCTATCTAAATAAGATAACCGCGGAAGCTTCGAAGGTAAATGAGTCCATGAACTCCAACGGCATAGCTGAGTGCATGACAACGACCTAGCGCACCTTACTCTTCGTCTGAAAACTTTGCAATATAATACGTTGTAGCCTATGTAGGGCACCACATGGAATTTGCTGGCAAGATAACACTATAGAGCAATGAACAAATAACAACTATCACTACATGCATATATGGCTGGTGGAGGCTCTATGGTTATCATTTTGCGTAAAGTCAGTTTTCCCCTACAACAAAGGAATATATTTTATTTAACTACAAGTTGGTTGAAATTATTGAGAAGGTTCCTCCAACTCAATCCCAAATTAATATGAAATAACCCAACAAATTAAATTAAGTAAAGTGATGAGATCAAATCAATAATTCAAGTACCAGATACTCAAGATGTCCATAACCGGGGACACGACTAACCATGATTAGTTTGTACACTCTACAGAGGTTTGCGCAGTATTCCCCACAAGACTCGATCTCCACCGTTGTATTTCTCGCACTGCATGGTGTTTGAGAAACGGATGACTGAGACACAGTCTTTTCGAAGAGGTCCCCTTAACCAATAGATAGGCCGGTACACCTACAATCCCCTACATCTGCTAGCCCATCATGGAAAGGTTTCCCACAACTTACTCAACTATGCCAGAGCCCATACTGGCTTGTGGCTGCACACGGAAGTTTCTAGCTTGAATAATCTTATGATCCCTTTGAGCCTGGGTGGTGGACCATTGGATGATCACACGGGTACTCCGGGATATCCCAAGACAACATTGGATTGCTCTAGGTGTCCGGACAACCACTGGGTGCTCCAGGGTGTCCTAACCAATCCACCCAGATGTGTATTAAAGTAGGCACCTTAAGTTAAGCATTAATGATAACACTCACATTTGTCACGGATCACTCAAACCAAACAATGTCTACGAGCATAGCATAGCAATATAAGCATACATAGCAACATCCCAGGGTTTGAATAAAAGACAATAGGTTCTACCTCATCAACTACTTCCCAACACCCACAAGTATTCAAGTCCTAACCATGCAGTGTTTGAGGATTGAAACTAATTCATAAAAACTTGGTAATAAGGGATATGATCAAAGTGTTACTTGCCTTGCTGACGATCTGAAAACCCTAGTGATTCGTAGTAGCATGCTTCGCACTCCGGAAACTCTATCTAAACAAACAATAGCATACATAAGCATTCAAGCATAAGATGCAAGGGTAAAACTCAAGAGAAAAGATCCAAACTAAAAGTTCAACTGAAGACCTTCGATTTGCAAAAAGAATCAATCGAATCGGAGCTACGAAACTCAAACTGCGACCAAAAGAAATTCAAAAAAAATCTGCTTGAAACCCAAATTTTAATTGGTCAAAACCATATTCAAGTTGATTATCTGTAAAGAGGGGAACAAGATGAAGATTTTGGCGTTGGTTTCATTGGATTTGGATGAACGAGCAAAAAGTAACGAGGGTTTGAAGATCAGGGACTAATCTGTGATAAAAGTATTCGCGGATAGGTCCTTGGCTGAAAAAAATAAACAGAAAAAGAAAAACCTATCGAAGGAACGTTCACTAACAGGAACTAATGAACAAAAATCGTTCGTTAACAGAAACTAACCGACGAACGTCCGCTAAATAACCTAATAAATAGAAAAACCGATCTAACCTAAACCGAAAAAAACGAAAGAAAACCAAGGAAAACCGAACGGTTTTTACCGGTTTACCTAAGAAAAACGAAGGTGACATCAACGGCGAGATCCGGTGCAGCTTTGGAGGGCGAGGCGATGTCAGTGGCGACGATAGCGCGAGGCAGCGGCGGTAGTAGCAGCGCGGTGCAGCGGCGGCGGCGGGGCAGGCGGCGGGTGGTGAGGAGAAGGCGGCGGGGGCGGCTGCTTATAAAGAGTCAGGGGGCGCGTGGCTTGCGGAAGGGGACGGCGTGCGGGAGTCCTGCTCGGACTCCGAGCGGCGGCGGTGCGCGGGAGTCTCCCGAGCGGGAGGTGGCGGTGCCCGGCTGGGCCTTCGGCTCGGTTGGTCCGAAAGATAGATTTAAAAAAAATTGCCCGAAGAAAAATCGTAATAAAATAAAAAAATTCTAAAAGTGCCAGAAACAATTTTCACCGTCCAAACCTAATATTTATGACAAGGTGAACATTTTCCTAGCCTAGAAATGCACTTTTCAAAAATGCATATTTTTCTAATTCAAATAAAATAGCAAATGAAATACCAATAAAAAATTAATTTCATTTCAAAATTTCTTCTCCAGTATTCCTCTCTTTTGAAGAAGTCATATTATCTTCTCTCATTTATTTTTATTATTAGAAATAATTGGGGAGAAAAATTATTAAAATCAAATTGATCCTCTTTTCAAATATGAAAAAATTTCAAATATGAAAATTTGTGAAATCTCCAACTCTCTCTTTGGGTCCTTGAGTTGCTTAAGATTTCTAGGATCACAACCAAAATGCAAATAAAATATGCTATGCATATGATTTCTTCAGACTCTTTGATTAAATCTGGTCTGAACAACTGACGGTCTCCGACTTCATCCCACATCAAGGGTGTCCTGCACCTTCTTCCATACAAAGATTCGAAAGGGGACATCTTCAAACTAGCTTGGTAATTGTTGTTGTATGAGAACTCTGCGTAAGGCAAATTATCATCCCAACTGGATCCATAATCTAGTGCACAAGCTCTCAACATGTCCTCCAGAATCTGATTGACTCTCTCGGTCTGTCCATCTGTCTGTAGATGAAAGGCTGTATTGAACTCTAGCCTGGTACCCAAGGTCTGGTGCAACTGATTCCAAAACTTCGAGGTAAACTGTGTTCCTCTATCTGATACGATGGTCCTCGGAACTCCATGCATACATCCGATCCTGGTCATATATATCTTGGCCAACTCCGCGCTCGTATAGGTGGTTTTCATGAGCATAAAGTGAGCTACCTTGGTCAAGCGATCAACTACTACCCAGATGGAGTCATATCCTGATCTGGTCCTGGGTAATCCGGTGATAAAGTCCATACCAAGTTTCTCCCACTTCCATTCTGGTATTGGAATAGGCTGAAGTAATCCTGCTGGCTTCTGATGTTCTGCCTTCACTCTCTGACATACATCACATACTGCTACATACTCGGGAATATCCTTCTTCATACCTGTCCACCAAAAACGTTCCTTCAAATCCAAATACATCTTGGTGTTTCTGGGGTGAATCGAGTATGGCGAGTCATGAGCTTCCTGAAGTATTAGCTTCCTGATCTACGCATTATTGGGCACATATACACGATCCTCAAACCATAAAGTTTGTTCTCATCATCACGAAAACCTTGGCTTTTCCATTGTTCATCTTCTCCTTTATCTCAGCAATTTCATTATCATCCTTCTGAGCTTCTCGAATCCTTCCCAATAATGTGGACTGAACCTCCATTGCTGCAACAAAACCTCTTGGAACCATCTCCAAACGAAGTTCCTTGAGATCGTCGACTAACTCCTGCAGTAATCCTCCGCTTACGAGTGTATTGACATAACTTTTGCGGCTCAAAGCATCTGATACAACATTGGCCTTTCCTGGATGATAATGCAGCTTCATATCATAATCCTTTATTAGCCCCAACCATCTCCTCTACCTGAGATTCAACTCCTTCTACGTGAAAATGTACTTCAAACTCTTGTGATCCGTGTACACATCACAACGGTTTCTGATAAGAAAATGTCTCCAGGTCTTGAGTGCATGCACTACGGCTCCTACTCCAAATCATGCGTGGCATAATTCAACTCTTGAGGTCGAAGCTGACGTGAGGCATATGAAACAACTCTTCCGTCTTGCATAAGTACACCTCCAATTCCCAAGCGAGAAGCGTCGCAATACACTTGGAAATCCTTGCGTATATCCGGAAGAATTAGTACTGGAGCTGTAACCAAACGTTTCTTCAACTCCTGAAAACTCACCTCACATTCCTCGGTCCATTTGAACTTGGTGTCCTTCTTCAGCAACTCCGTCATGGGTTTTGCCATTTTGGAAAAATTCTCAATGACTCTCCTATAATATCCTGCGAGTCCCAAAAAACTGTGTATCTCTCCAACTAAGGTGGGTGCCAACCACTCAGTAACAGACTGCACCTTGGTAGGGTCTACTGCTATACCTTCTCCTGATATAACATATCCAAGAAATCCAACTTCTTTCAACCAAAATTCACACTTGCTGAACTTGGCATATAGCTGATGTTCCCTTAGCTTCTAGAGAACTAGTCGCAAATGTTCCTTGTGTTCCTCTTCATTCTTTGAGTACACCAAAATATCATCAATGAACACCACAACAAACTTATCCAAAAACTCCATGAACACCTTATTCATCAAACTCATAAAATAGGCAGGGGCATTAGTCAATCCAAAATACATGACCGTGTACTCATATAGCCCATACCTTGTGGTAAAAGCTGCCTTAGGTATATCCTGTTCTCGGATCTTCAACTGGTGGTATCCTGATCTAAGATCGATCTTGGAGAATACTTTCGCTCCCTGTAGATGATCAAACAAGTCATTGATCATTGGTAGTGGGTACTTGTTCTTAATCGTCACCTCATTCAATGCTCGATAATCAACAACCATTCTTAAAGATCCATCCTTCTTTTCAACTAAGAGCACTGGGGCTTCCCACAGTGATGAACTTGGTCGAATGTAACCTTTCTCCAGTAACTCCTTAATCTGCTTCTTGATTCCTCCAAATCATTTGCGGGCATCCGATAAGGTCTCTTCGATATTGGTCCGGTGCCTGGCAACAGCTCTATCAAAAACTCTATGTCTTGATCCGGTGGCATGCCTGGTAATTCCTCTGGAAATACATCCGGGTAATCCTTCACAACAGGCACTTCTTCTTGAACAACTCCCGAGAGTGCATTTACTTGAGTCCTCCTTGGCGCATGCCGGGACACATACTTGATCCGTTCACCCTCCAGGGTGGTGAGTATTGACTTACTAGCACAATCGATATTTCCTCCATACATCGATAGCCAATCCATGCCTAGTATCACATACAATCCTTGTGACTCCAAAATCACCAGGTCTGAGGGGAAAACATGCCTACCTATGGTCAATGGCATCTGAAAACATCCTCTACTTGCCATATACTCCGCTCCTGGCGAGCTTACTAACATAGGTGTCTTAAGGGCTTTGGTGGGCAGCTTATATTTATCCACAAATCCCCTCGATATGTATGAACGCGATGCACCAGTGTCAAAAAGAATAGTAGCAGTAAATGACTTAATAAAAAACTTACCGATAACTGCATCTGGCTGCTCTTCAACTTCCTCCATGTTAACGTGGTTCACCTGTCCTCTGGTGAAAGGGTTGGGCTTCTTCCCAGAACTTCCATTGCCATTTCCATTCTTTGCTTCAGGATAGTCAGTGGCGTAGTGTCCAGCCTTCCTGTACTTGAAACAAGTAATGTGACTTAGATCCTTCTTGGCGGGTGTAGTGGGGTTGTAACGGTTATGAACGTTGTTTCCTCCATTCCCATTACCATTCTTAGGGCCACTATGGTTATGTGAGCTTCCTCCATTGTGAGTGTGGCCTCCATGGTTATGATGAATATGTCCTCCCGAGTTCGGGGTAAAACGAGGCTTCTGTTGGGCTCCAGAATTGTACTTCCCCTGTCCATACTTCCTTTTGCGGCTCTATATCTGTTGCTGCTTGCCTTCAATCATAAGAGCCCTATCTACCAACTCATGGTAGTTAGTGAATGTTGCCACCATCAACTACATACTCAGCTCATCATTCAACCCTTCCATAAACTTCTCCTACTTTGCGGCATATGTGGCCACATCATCTGGGGAATAGCGAGCTAACTTACTAAACTCATCCACGTACTACCCCATGGTACGATTTCCCTGGCGTAAGTTGCGAAACTCACACTTCTTCATACTCATAGCTCCGGCTGAGACATGGGCGGTGCGAAAAACTTGCTGAAACTAATCCCAAGTGACATTTGCTATGGGGAAAGTGGTTGTGTAATTCTCCCATCATGAGGCTACAGGTCCATCCAGTTGGTGTGCGGCAAGACGCACTTTCTCAGCATCTGTGCAACCTACGGTGGTCAGCTCCCTTCCAATCCTGCGGAGCCAGTCATCAGCAACAATCGGCTCGGTGCTACTAGAAAACACCGGTGGATTCAACCTCAGAAAATGGGCTAAGTTGTCAACTAGAGGTGGTGGCGGTGGATTGTTGTTGTTGTTGTTGCCTTGGTTCTGGACTAGCAACTGCATCAAGGCATTCTACTGTTGGATCAACTGAGTGAGCTCCGGTGGGAAGACAAATCCGGGGTCACATCCCGGAGGCATCTGATAGGTTTAGAGGGGTGAGAATAGAATAGAGTGAGGTCTAAAGAGAGATCATTACCCATATGCACATGAGACAAACACATTCATTTCACACCACTCAATTCAAACAAGGTCATGTTGGGGAACGTAGTAATTTCAAAAAAAATTCTACGCACATGCAAGATCATGGTGATGCATAGCAACGAGAGGGGAGAGTGTTGTCCACGTACCCTCGTAGACCGAAAGCAGAAGCATTAGCACAACGCGGTTGATGTAGTCGTACGTCTTCACGATCCGACCGATCCAAGTATCGAACGCACGGCACCTCCGAGTTCAGCACACGTTCAGCTCGATGACGTCCCGCAAACTCCAACCCAGCAGAGCTTCATAGGAGAGTTCCGTCAGCACGACGGCGTGGTGACGGTGATGATGTTGCTACCAACGCAGGGCTTCGCCTAAGCACCGCTACGATATGACCGATGTGGAATATGGTGGAGGGGGGCACCGCACACGGCTGGGAGAGATCAACTGATCAACTTGTGTGTCTAGAGGTGCCCCCCTGCCCCTGTATATAAAGGAGCAAGGGGGGAGGCCGGCCGGCCCTCTATGGGCGTGCCAGGAGGAGGAAAGGAAGGAGGAGAAGGAGAAGGAAGGAGAAGGAGGAAAGGGGGGCCGGCCCCCTAGTCCAATTCGGTTTGGGCTAGGGGGGCCGCGTGCCCTGCCTCCTCTCTTCCACCACTTGGCCCATGAGGCCCATTACTTCTTCCTCGTATTCCAGTAACTCCCCGGTACCCCCGAAAATACCCGAATCACTCGGAACCTTCGCGATGTCCGAATATAGTCGTCCAATATATCAATCTTTACGTCTCGACCATTTCGAGACTCCTCGTCATATCCCCGATCTCATCCGGGACTCCGAACTACCTTCGGTACATCAAATCACATAAACTCATAATACAATCGTCACCGAAACTTTGAGCGTGCGGACCCTACGGGTTCGAGAACTATGTAGACATGACCGAGACATGTCTCCGATTAATAACCAATAGCGGAACCTGGATGCTCATATTGGCTCCCACATATTCTACGAAGATCTTTATCGGTCAGATCGCATAACAACATACGTTGTTCCCTTTGTCATCGGTATGTTACTTGCCCGAGATTCGATCGTCGGTATCTCAATACCTAGTTCAATCTCGTTACTGGCAAGTCTCTTTACTCGTTCCGTAATACATCATCCCGCAACTAACTTATTAGTTGCAATGCTTGCAAGGCTTAAGTGATGTGCATTATCGAGAGGGCCCAGAGATACCTCTCCGACAATCGGAGTGAAAAATCCTAATCTCGAAATATGCCAACCCAACAAGTACCTTCAGAGACACCTGTAGAGCACCTTTATAATCCCCCAGTTACGTTGTGATGTTTGGTAGCACACAAAGTTTTCCTCCGGTAAACGGGAGTTGCATAATCTCATAGTCATAGGAACATGTATAAGTTATGAAGAAAGCAATAGCAACAAACTAAACGATCAAGTGCTAAGCTAATGGAATGGGTCAAGTCAATCACATAATTCTCCTAATGATGTGATCCCGTTAATCAAATGACAACTCATGTCTATATCTAGGAAACATAACCATCTTCAATTAACGAGCTAGTCAAGTAGAGGCATACTAGTGACACTCTGTTTGTCTATGTATTCACACATGTATTATGTTTCCGGTTAATACAATTCTAGCATGAATAATAAACATTTATCATGATATAAGGAAATAAATAATAACTTTATTATTTCCTGTAGAGCATATTTCCTTCAGGTCATGCAATCGATCTAACCTACCGCTACAAAAAAGCTCGGACTAATACTACATACATGGGGGAAATACTTCTGATGATATGGTGGTCGACTAGAAATTTTGATTGGTGGAAGAATCCATGATATCTGCTCTAGCTTCGTCTTCGTAATCATCATCATTATCGGGGTCGGGGCTGGTGTCGTTGATGATGATGTAGTCTTTGGGGTGGTTGTCCTCCTCAGGTGCGGGATCTCCCATGAATATTCCTAGCTTCTTCTTCAGGTCTTCAATCTTCTCCAGTAGTACTGCAATTTCCTCTTCACATCCATTGCGTGTAGAATTGAGTTCCTCTTCTAGCTCCATGTTCCTGGTCATCACCTTCTTCATGTCTATCATGCTGGCGCACATCTGGTTCTCCTGGCGACGAATGTGTTGGTTTAACTCCTGGATGTAGGCTGCAATGGATTTGTCCTTCCTGGGGCAAATCATCTCCCATTGCTCATCTCGGCATCCACATATCTGGTAGATGGTGCCCTTAAGATCCTTGTGGTATACCTCACCGATGCGTCACATGGCCATGTGGGCTGCCATGCTCTTTCCTAGAATCCAGGTTGGTGCATCAAAAGAAAACTCTATGGGCTCAGCAACTAGTGTGAATGTCCTTCCCGGAACATGTACTCGGATTGTCCAGCGCTCTTCTTCAAGTAGAGTGGCGGTGTAGGTCCCCGTGAAGCTCGGTATTCTGATGCTCAGGTACTTAGTGGCCTCCTTCAAGTGTCATCCAAAAGGAGTGTCTTCATCCGGTTGAACAAACTTGTTCCTTGGGTCCGCCATCAATAGAGTAGAAAATGGATAGGAGTCAGAAATGAGTAGAGAAGAATGTCATATGGCTCATCCTAGTGGTCGCGTCCTACAATCAGCATGTGCTCTAATACCATCTTGTAGCGATCTGACCTCAGACGGTAAAATCTCTATGCATAAGTGTCATCCCTGGATCGGTAATGCTGACACACACAGTACTCGAGGATTTATAACAGAGTGCAATCACACACTTATTACATCGAATATCTCAAATAGAGTACTTATTACAATAATATGGTTGAAGCCCATCTCAAACAGAGTCACTAGCCGACCAGCTCCATCACGTTAGCTCGGAATTCAGGCTTTGCCACGCCTTTACTACATCACGCCGATGCCCTGCATCGACATTGACTTCGGCGCCAGGCCATATTTCTTCTATTCCTCACTTTGCATAAATTATTTATTATGCAACATTTTTTAATTATCATTAACACTATTATCTCCGGTTTGCACTATTTTTTTTGCACAGGAAAATGATTCGGGGACTTCGGCGTCATCCCGACTGGTGGGGGAATCATAGTCTCCATCATCCTTTCCTCACATGGGACAATGCTCTAATAATGATTATCATCGCACTTTTATTTACTTACAACTCAAGAATTACAACTCGATACTTAGAACAAAATATGACTCTATATGAATGCCTCTGACGGTGTAGCGGGATGAGCAATGACTCATGAGTGACATGTATCAAATATTTATGAACAGTGGCTTTGCCACAAATAATATGTCAACTACATGATCATGCAAAGCAATATGACAATGATGGAGCGTGTCATAATAAACGGAACGGTGGAAAGTTGCATGGCAATATATCTCGGAATGGCTATGGAAATGCCATAATAGGTAGGTATGGTGGCTGTTTTGAGGAAGGTATATGGTGGGTGTATGATACCGGCGAAAGGTGCGCGGTATTAGAGAGGCTAGCAATGGTGGAAGGGTGAGAGTGCGTATAATCCATGGACTCAACATTAGTCATAAAGAACTCACATACTTATTGCAAAAATCTATTAGTTATCGAAACGAAGTACTACGCGCATGCTCCTAGGGGGATAGATTGGTAGGAAAAGATCATCGCTCGTCCCCGACCGCCACTCATAAGGAAGGCAATAAATAAATAAATCATGCTCCGACTTCATCACATAACGGTTCACCATACGTGCATGCTACGGGAATCACAAACTTCAACACAAGTATTTCTCAAATTCACAACTACCCAACTAGCATGACTCTAATATCACCATCTCCATATCTCAAAACAATCATCAAGTATCAAACTTCTCTTTGTATTCAATGCACTTATATGAAAGTTTTTATTATTGCCATGTTGTTATAAAGGACTCTAGAAATGATATAAGTGAAGCATGAGAGATCAATTATTTCTATAAAATAGAACCACCTCCGTGCTCTAAAAGATATAAGTGAAGCACTAGAGCAAAAATTATATAGCTCAAAAGATATAAGTGAAGCACATAGAGTATTCTAATAAATTCCAATTCATGTGTGTCTCTCTCAAAAGGTGTGTACAGCAAGGATGATTGTGGTAAAATAAAAATCAAAGACTCAAATCATACAAGATGCTCCAAGCAAAACACATATCATGTGGCGAATAAAAATATAGCTCCAAGTAAAGTTACCGATAGACGAAGACGAAAGAGGGGATGCCTTCCGGGGCATCCCCAAGCTTAGGCTTTTCGTGTCCTTGGATTTTACCTTGGGGTGCCTTGGGAATCCCCAAGCTTAGGTTCTTTCCACTCCTTGTTCCATAATCCATCAAATCTTTACCCAAAACTTGAAAACTTCACAACACAAAACTTAACAGAAAAATCTTGTGAGCTCCGTTAGTATAAGAAAATAAATCACCACTTCAAGGTACTGTAATGAACTCATTATTTATTTATATTGGTGTTAAACCTACTATATTCTAACTTTTCTATGGTTCATAAACTCTATTACTAGCCATCGATTCATCAAAATAAGCAAACAACACACGAAAAAACAGAATCTGTCAAAAACAGAACAGTCTGTAGTAATATGTAGGTTTCGAATACTTCTGGAAACCCCAAAATTCCAAAATAAAATTCTGGACGTGAGTAATTTATCTATTAATCATCTGCAAGAAGAATTAACTAAATAGCACTCTCCAGTAAAATATAGCAGCAAATCTCGTGAGAGCTAAAGTTTCTGTTTTTACAGCAAGATCGCAAAGACTTTCCCCAAGTCTTCCGAAAGGTTCTACTTGGCACAAACACTAATTAAAAGCATAAAACCACATCTAAACAGACGCTAGATGAATTATTTATTACTAACAGAAACAAAAAGAAGGAACAAAAATAAGATTGCGTTGCCTCCCAACAAGCGCTAACGTTTAACGCCCCTAGCTAGGCATGATGATTTCAATGATGCTCACATAAAAGATAGGAATTGAAACATAAAGAGAGCATCATGAAGAATATGACTAGCACATTTAAGTCTAACCCACTTCCTATGCATAGGATTTTGTGAGCAAACAACTTGTGGGAACAAGAATCAACTTGTGTCGGGGGTTGGGTGCGACATATGCCAATGGATGGCTTATCATGGTGGGGGCGACTAGAACGTCGCCGGTGCCTGGAAACGGGATGAGGCCTAGACACGAAAGCCGGCGTACTTTACCCAGGTTCAGGGATCTCCTAGGAGCCCTAGTCCTGCTCTGCGGGGTCTCCGCATGATCACTAAGGCAAAGTGAGTACAAAGGCGCTCCTCGAACTGTATCTGTGGTCAGGAGAAGGCAGGGCTAGCTCTCTCCTTTCTCTAAGGTCTAGTTCTAATGAATTGGAACCCTTTGCATGGGTGTCCTGGGGGGTTTATATAAGCCTACCCCCCAGGGGTACAATGGTAAACTGTATGGACATAGGGCACAGCTATCAGTCTCTTCGCCTGCGGGTCCTCCGGCCAACTGCTGGGGCCCACCGATTGGTGGGCCCAGCCGACTGGTCTGGTACGGAGCCGACAGGCCGCACCCACCGCGGGCGGGTCCTGCCGGCTGCTGATTACTGTAGCAGTGCCTCTAATGACGCATGCTTGGTCATGGGGTCGTGGCTACAGGCCTGCCGCCTGGCAGGCGATTACTGTAGCCACTCCCTGTCTCGTCTGGTTAATGGCGCGTGGGACCCATGGGAGGGGCAGGCCGACTTCCGCGGGCCGGCTCCCTACGGGTCCAACTGGTGGCGCCCTTGCCGTCTTCCGGACTCTCACCTACTGGTAGGGCCTGTCTTCCATGGATCGTACTGTCAGACCGTCGTGGGTACAGGACTCCACCCACTATTGCTGACGTCAAGGATGGCATGGCAACAGTGCTGCGCCAGACGGAGATCTCCGCTGGTACAATGCACTGTGCCCTGGCCATCCCCCAGAAAAAGGGAGGGAGTGGGCTTTACTGTCGCCACTCCCTGTCCCATCCCACCCCCCTCCCCCCGGTGAGGGCATGGGCTTTGCTGGTGTCGTGGGCCGACTCCCCGTGGCCGGCTTCTCTGGAAGCCGCCAGTCGGAGTCGGCCGGTCTTGATCTCGTCTCTAGGGCTCGGACGCATATGGGCTGCCAGCTGTTCCTCCAGCCGCCCTCTTGAAGTCGGCTCTCCGTCCGTTGTCTTGAGGGGCGCAGTCAGCCCCGATGTCTTGAAAGGTTATGGGCCTCGGGTTAGCCTACCCGCGGCCCATTGCTCCGACAGTAGTCCCCGAAGCTGATGATGCGCCATGGACATCCAGCCGAGGAGCCTCAGTAGTTTCATTCTCCGAGTACTTGAGGTGGGGATTCCGCTTGACTCTACCGGGCCGACTGGTAGGAGTCGGAGTCGCCTGACTTTGACTCGTCCAAGAAATACTTTTGAATCCCCTGGCGGGAACTCAGTGGCGTACAAGCTAAGCTTCCTGGACGCCACCCACTTCGTGCCCACCACGTGCCAACTAGTGGCCGAGCCAGCCTGCCTACCCATCCGTGAAATGGGACATGTCCGCAGGCAGGGCTTGCCACTACCACGCCTCGGCACGCGAGCGGATCCGCTGCGGCCGTGGGGGACGGTTGAGGTTCCCACAGAGTTACGCGTGCAGTAACTTTGCACGATAAACGCGGAGGGCGTGGGGTAGTGGGCGCAGTAAATCCCACAACCGCCCCCTCGGCTTCGCAACCCACTAGGCTATAAGTAGGGGGAGGAGGGGAAACGGCGGAGCACGCGCGCCTCGCATCCCCACTGCTTCCTCTCCTTCTTCTCTCTCTCTTTCTCTGCTCCTTGAGCCTCGTCGAACGTTGCGGCGGTCCACTCACGATGAGCACTTCCTCCATCGTCACGCCCCCGAGGGCGCACTCCGGTACCTGGGATGGTTCGGAGGTTCACGAGGATCACATCGACTTGCTCCGCAAGACGCGTCGATTTCCTGGCGAGGACCTTGTGAGGGTCCGCCTCGCGCGGAGGGGAGAAATTTCGCCGGCGCCGCAGGAGGGCGAGCGGGTTGTCTTCTGCTTGCACTACCTGCGCGGCCTGGGGCTGCCGGCGAGCAACTTCTTCCGCTCCTTCCCCGAGTTCTACGGACTCCAGCCGCACCACCTCACCCCCAACACGGTGGTGCTACTGTCTGCCTTCGTCGCCCTGTGCGAAGGCTTCATCGGTGTTCTCCCCACCATCGAGCTTTGGGGGGAGTTCTTCTTCTCCAAGCTCGGCACCCAAGCCACGGGCGTGCCGGCTTAGTGCGGCGCGTTCATCACCGTTCGGAGGTCGGGGGCCGACAACCCATTTCCCTCCATCAGGCTGATCAAGTCGGTGAAGATGTGGCAGCGGTCGTACTTCTACGTTAAGAACGTCTCCGCGGAGGGTGATTGGGTCAACCTGCCGGCCTATGTGGCCGGCCTGCCGGCTGGGAGACAGCCCAACTGGTCGCACCGGGCCCGGATGCTGACACCTGCAGGAGCCGGCACCGTTGCACGGCTTCGAGTACTGGCGCAGTCAGAGGGCCTGACGGGGTCGGACTTGTTGGCCGCCTTCGTGGCGCGCTGAGTGCTGCCCCTCCAAAGTCGCCCCCACATGATCTGCCAGATGAGCGGGCACCGATACCCGAGCCGAATGTGCACCAAGGAGATGCCTCATGAGGAGGTAGCCTACATGGTGAACTATCTTGCGAGCTGCGACCTCAACGAAGAGTGGCAGTTCGGCAAGGAGCCGTATTCACGTGCTGCTCCTCCGCCTCTGGTGAGTCGTTTCCCTTCTCTCTTTTTCTTCGATTCTCCTGACATCTTTACTACTGAGTCCGTCTTGCTCGTTCTAACCAGTCGGCTTTGGTCAGAACACCCTCCTCCAGCCAGCAGCCGGCACCTTGGGGCCGGACCGCGAGTTCCTCCCCGACCGAGCGAAGAGCAATGTGGACGACCCCGACTTGGGGGCGGCGGCCCTGGAGGACAACGCTGAGGGAGGAGGCTACGCGTCAGGTGGTCCGAGACTTGGGGCCAGTCTCGAGGACTGGCCTGATGATGACGAGGAGGTTGCCCCATGCCACTAGCCAGGAGCCGGCCAGCCGGGCGCGGGCCCGTCAGCCCCGCTGGACACTCAAGGCGGCGGCAAGAAGCGTAGGGCCGGGACGAGCCTGTTCGGCAGCCGGCCGAAGAAGCCCAAGGGCTCAACCGCGGCGACCAAGCGGGACAAAGCGGCCGCAAAGGCCAACCACTTCCGCAAGGTGGTGAAGACGCCGTAGCTGATTTCGACGTAAGTACTACCTCTCTTCGTACCTTCACGTTTCTTTGTTGAGTCTGTCTGAAATCCCTTTACTTTATTTTCCCGACTTTAGGGCCCCTCTCTCTCTTGAGAAATCGGCCGCCGTCTCCATGGTAAAGTCAGCGGAGACCTCCTCCACCACCCGGCGGATTGATCCCGCCGCCGACCTCCGGGAGGCGATAGAGCGGAACGCGCGAGGCGCGTGAGGAGTGGGAAGCCGCCTGCTTGAAGAAGGCGGAAGCCGACAAGGCGGAGGCCGCCGCTCTGAAGAAGCTGGCGGAGGCCGAGGCCGCCGATGCAGAGAAGAAGCGCACAGAGGAAGCCGTACACCGCTAGTGGGCGGTGTTTGTCGTCCCCTTGAACTCCGCGCCGCCGCCACCGGAGTTCACGGTGCAGACTGGGGAAGTCCGCAACGAGAAACCGGTCATGGAGAGGGACACCGACGTCACCGCTACACCGGAAGTCATTGTGCCGCCACCGCCACCCGCCGGAGGCGCGCCAGGTGGACAACCGGAGGACCCACCAGTGCCGCCAACCGGAGGCACGGCGGCGACGGGCCTGGCCCTCGAGGTCAGTACGCCGACGCGCCTCGCGAAGGCGGCCTCAGCACCGCGTCCTCTGGAGACCGGCGTTGCGAGCTCCACGATCCCGGACACCAAGGTGTCGAGCGCCGCGCCCACCTGGTGGGTGCGGGGAGGCGTGACGGGCCCGTTGAACCGGGGCGCTCTTGGACGTCCAAGCCAAGCTCCGGGCCGAGGGTGACGCCATCAAGGACTGCACCAAGGCATATCTGGCGTCACGAACGGCCATCCGGGTACGCATCCTTTCTTTTTGCTTTGCTTCCTTATTTTTCTTTGTGGGCGCAAGCCAGCGCACCCACTGGGTGTAGTCCCCGAGTTTCGGGCCGGCTGCTGAGCAGGCGGCTCGGAAGTCTAATCGGTGAGTTCCAAGTACCAACATTTTTTCTGAAATTTCGATGCAGGATTACCACAATCTTCGTGTGACCTCCTTCAACGCCAATGTTGAGGAGCTGGCCAAGCGGACCGCCGACTTTTCGGACAGCTGGGGTGAGTCCTCTTCTTTCTCTGCGGGGGCGCGCTGGCGCACCCGCAGGTTGTAGTCCCCGAGATTCGGGCCGGCTGCTGAGCAGTCGGGCCGGATCTCCCCGGCGACCTTTCTTCTTTGTTGACGACTGACACCCCTCCCCCTCCTTCAGAACCCAACGCCGCCCTTCAGCAGCACCTGGGCAAAGTCAACACCGCACTGCGCGTCAAGGAGGAGTGCGGCCGGCTGATGGAGGAGCGCGGCCGGCTGGCTACGCAGCTGGCAGAGCAAAAGGAGATCCTCCATAGGGCCCAGAAGGAGGCGGAGGACAAGGAGACCGCCCTTCTCGCCGAATTTGCGTCCGAGCGCTCCTCCTGGACCGACAAGGAGGCGACGCTGGTCTCCGGCTTCCAAGCAATCAAAGATCTTGTCAATGGTGAGCTTCCCCTCGTTTCCTTTTCTGGGCTGCCAACTGCTAGTCGAGTCGGCTTTTAAAAAAATTAACCTTGTTTCTTCATTCTTCTTCCTTAGCAGACTTCTTCCCCAACCATTCGGACGCCGCCAATCAAGCCATCAAGGCCGATCGTGAAGCACGGAGGGCGGACGGCACACAGATCACCGCCAACGCCCCCCGGACTCTTGGCGAGCAGATCCTTAGCATCGAGGCCCGCCTTTGGCTAGCCCACCGGATGCTGCGCCGGCTTCAACGTGTCAGCGCCCAGGAGATCGCTACCTTATGGTTGGATATGCAGGCACCGCGCACCCCCAGTCGGATTGCGGATTGGCTGGAGGTCGCAACCGGCCGTCTTGAGGCCTGGAAGGGTTCTTCGGCCCGGGCTGGAGCACGCCAGGCTTTAGAATTCGCCAAGGCGTGGTATCCTGGGCTGTGCTTAGCCCAGTTAGCCACGTTCCGGCTGGAGGCCCAGGCGGAGCTGGCAGTGGTGGAAGATGATCTTGTCAAGCGCGCCGCGTCAATCGCCGAGTACACTGACACCAGTGTCTTCGTCCCAGAGCGGGCTGAGAACGGCGAGGAGGCGCCGCCGGAGTGGTTTGGGCAGAACCCGGACGACGGCGAGGACTCGGCGGAGGTGATCGACACCGGTGGCGAAGAGGAAGGCGAGGAGGAGGAAGGAGATGGGGAGGAGGCGCCAGAGGTCGAGGCAGACGGCCAGCCCCAGCTCGACCGTGGCTCTAGCAACGAGCCGCGCCCAACTGAGCCAGCTGTTGCCAGAGGTGATCAAGCGGAGACCAACCAGCCGGCCGCCCCGGCAACGGGCACCGCCGACCCCTCCGGTCCTCCGAGTCCGCCCGCGGCTTCCTAGGCCGCCACTTTATCTTTATTTTACCTGCCTAGAATTCTCAATGAACTTGTTATTTCGCATAATTCCACCCACTGGGTGTATCTTGAACTTCTGTTTGATGATTCGGCCAGGGGCCTCTCTATGTAAATATTTATCCGCATTCTATCTCTTCTTGCTTATTGCTCTTTGACTTTTTCCTTTGCCGCTTTCCCTTGGTTGTCATCTTGCCAGTCGAAAAGCCGCTTTGCGTACTGCCGCTATATCGAAAACTTGGCTTCTTTGGGAAAGCAAGTACTTATCCTTTTAGAGTTTTTAGCAAGTTAATTTAGGAAACGGCAAGCCGGCTGCTAAAGAGTCGGTTTTGAAAGGCTGAAAACCGGCTTTAAACTATGAGCGAGCTTTGAGTCCTTAGCCATTTTTCATATGGGCACCCATTCTACCTTACTCCTGTTCGTCGGACAGTCGCTCTGCGATCTGCGGCTTCTAACAGTAGACGGCTTAAGTGCCACACATTACTTGTCCGGCTGCAGGAAGTCGTTTCATAGCTTAAGTCGGCAAGTCCCCAGGCCGACTAGTCGAACCCGGTGCCAAATGGCATAACGAAGAATAACATATTCATAGGCATAACTCTTTATCATATAGATAAAAGAAGGCAGTCCCCGAGCTCCTCTCGAGGGGCCCGAGGTCTTCGTACTTTAATACAAAAGGTAGCGTGATACATACTGCATTAACTGTAAAATCTTCGGAGGAGGTTTGCATTCCATGGCCGCTCCGTCTCTTTGCCGGAGTCGTCCCTCTTGCATGCTCGGGGCTTCTGAGCATCGATCAGGTAGTAGGAGTCGTTTCCCAACACTTTGCTGATGATGAAAGGGCCTTCCCAAGGTGCCGAGAGCTTGTGCTGGACGGCTGTTCGCTGAATCAGCCGGAGCACAAGGTCTCCTTCTTGGAAAGATCGCGGCTTGACCTTCCGGTTGTAGTATCGGCGTAGGCTCTGCTGGTAGATGCTGGATCGGCTGACTGCCAACAGCCGGCCCTCTTCCAGCAGATCGACGCCGTCTTGACGTGCTTCTTCTGCTTCCTCTTTGGTGTACATGGTGATTCGAGGGGAGTCGAACTCTATGTCCGTTGGGATGACGGCTTCAGCACCGTAGACGAGGAAGAAGGGCGTGAAGCCGGTTGACTTGCTTGGAGTCGTGTGCAGGCTCCAGAGGACGGCTGGCAACTCATCAAGCCAGCAGCCTGCCGAGCGCTCCAGAGGCTCGACCAGCCGAGGCTTGATGCCGGACAGGATTAGGCCGTTTGCTCGCTCTACCTGGCCGTTGGACTGCGGATGGGCAACGGACACTAAGTCCAGTCGGATGCCCCGCGTCGCGCAGAACCGGGCCAAGGAACCTTTGGCAAAATTTGTGCCGTTTTCGGTGATGATGTTGTGCGGTATGCCGTACCAAGTTGTGATGTCGGAGATGATGGTCACAGCGGTCGGGCCATTTAAACTCTTGATTGGTTTTGCTTCTATCCACTTGGTGAACTTGTCCAGTGCGACAAGTAAGTGAGTCAACCGCCTCGTGCCGTCTTGAATGGTCCGACCATGTCTAGGCCCCAAACAGCAAAGGGCCAGGCAATAGGAATAGTTTTGAGTGCCGAAGCCGGCTGATGAGGCTTAGAGCGGAACTTCTGGCACCCCTTACATTTTTGGACCAAAGACTTGGCGTCTTCAAGAGCAGTCGGCCAGAAGAATCCATGGTGGAAAGCTTTGGCGACGAGTGCTCTCGAAGCCGCATGGTGGACACACTCGCCTTGATGGATGTCTTTGAGGATTGCTTGGCCATGCTCTAGCTCCACAAATCGCTGGTGAACACCAGTGACACTACGCCTTACGAGCTCTCTATTGACGATGGTGTACGTTGCCGCCCGGTGTTGTACTTGCCGAGCCGAGATCTCATCGGCTGGCAGCTCTTTGTTCACTATGAATTTGAGGATGGGCTGGGCCCGTGAAGGTGCTACAATTTCTGCAACAGCCAAGACTGCGACTTGGACGAGGGTGGCTGGGCTGGGAGGTGGCGGGTTGGAGTCGGCCGCCGCTTGTTGTGTTAATGAAGTCCCCGGACGGATTGGCGCAGTCCCGGGGCCGGGCTCTGAAGTCTCTGGGCTGACTGCCGCAGTCCCCGAGCCGGGTGCGACTGCCACGATTTCCATGCCGCCCGCCGGAATACTCGTGTCGTCTATGGGGGCTCTTGAGTCGGATCTGACTACTTCAGGAGGAGCCGGCATGAAGATGGAGTCTGACTCCGGTGATGGCTTGACGGACGGCTTGAGGAGGCGCTGGAGGGCGACGCTGGACGGTATCGCCGGACGGTATCGCTTGACGGGTGGAGCCGATTCGCGCCAGGGCGTCTGCTTGGTCGTTGTCGTTTCTTGGTACATGGAGAAACTCACACCCCTCAAAGTATCCGCTGAGTTGTTGTACGAGGAAGCGGTAGCTTGCCATGTTTGCATCCTTGGCGTCCCAACTGCCTGACAACTGCTGGACCACCAAGTCGGAGTCACCATAGCACAGGATCCGGCGAATGGCGAGCTCTTTGGCTAGCCAGAGCCCGTGAATGAGTGCCTCGTACTCGGCGACGTTGTTGGAGGCAGCAAAATGGATTTGCGGCACATACTTGAGCTTGTTGCCCTTGGGAGAGGTGAGGACGATGCCGGCTCCCAAGCCAGTGCGCATCTTGGAGCCGTCGAAATGCATTCGCCAATGGGTGGAGTCGGGCGCTGGTGGTAGATACTGGGTTTCGTCCCAGTCGACGAGGAAGTCGGCCAGCGCTTGTGACTTGATGGCAGTGCGAGGTTGGTAGTAGGTGGTATAGGGGGCCAAATCTATGGCCCATTTGTCCACTCGACCCGAAGTGTCTCGGCTGCCGATGATCTCAGCTAGAGGAGCCGTGCAGACCACAATGATTGGATGTTCATGGAAGTAAGGCTTCAATTTCTTGGCGGCAAAATGCACACCATAGCACATCTTCTAGTAGTGGGGGTAGTTTTGCTTGGAGGTCGACAGTACCTCACTCGAATAATATACCGGTCTCTGGATTGGTAGCGCTTTGCCTTCCTCCTTGCGCTCTACTACAATGGTTGTGCTGACCACTCGGCTGGTGGCAGCGATGTAGAGGAGCATGGGCTCCTTAGGAGTCGGAGCCGCCAGGACAGGTGGAGTAGTCAGCATCTTCTTTAGTTGGAAAAATGCTTCGTCCGCCTTGTGGTTCCACTCGAAAAAAGTGGTCTTCTTCATGAGTTGGTACAGGGGAAGAGCCTTCTCGCCCAGCCGACTAATGAATCGGCTGATGGACGCCAAACAGCCGGTGAACTTTTGTACGTCCAGCAGTCGGTTGGGTACCTCCATCCTTTCAATTGCCTTGATCTTCACAGGGTTGCATTCTATGCCGCGTTCGGAGACCAAGAAACCAAGAGCTAGCCGGCTGGTACACTGAAGACGCACTTCTCCGGGTTGAGCTTGATCTGAAATCGGCGCAAGTTCTCGAAGGTCTCCTTGAGGTCTTCCAGCAGTGTCCCACACTTCTCTGTTTTTACCACCACATTATCCACGTAAACATGAGCATTTCTGCCGAGCTTCTTGAGGAGACACTTCTGCATGCATCGTTGGAAGGTGGCGCCGGCGTTCCTCAAGCGAACGTCATGGTCAGGTAGCAGAAAGTTCCAAACGGCGTGATGAAGGCAGTCTTGTGACTGTCAGCCGGGTTCAACTTGCTTTGGTGATACCCAGAATATGCATCCAAGAAACTCAACAACTTGCATCCGGCTGTGGAGTCTATCACTTGGTCGATCCTTGGCAAAGTGAATGGGTCCTTGGCGCATGCTTTGTTGAGGCTAGTGTAGTCAATACACATTCGCCATTGTTTGTTCTTCTTCAGTACCAGGACCGGGTTGGACAGCCATTCTGGAAAGAATACTTCCATGATGAAGCCGGCCGCAAGCAGCCGGGCTATTTCTTCTCCAACAACTCTCCTCTTCTCTTTCGACAAGCGGCGCAAAGGCTGCCTGACTGGCTTGGCATCAGATCGGACGTGTAATTTGTGCTCGGCGAATTCCGTCGGGACACCTGGCATGTCTTTGGGGGACCATGCGAAGATGTCTCGATTCTCATGGAGGAAATCGACGAGCTCGCCTTCCTATTTGCTGTCGAGGTTGGCGCCTACGACAGCGTACCTCTCTGGGTGCTCTCGGTCCAAAGGTATCTTCTTTGTTTCCTTGGCCGGCTTGAACGAGCCCTCAGCTTCTGACTCTCTGGGATCAGGCGACATCTCTGGCTGTTTGCTTGCCATCGCCACAACTGATCTAGCAGTCACTTCTCAGCTGCGATCACGAGGGACTCGGCCAGCCGACTGCTCTCTGATGCGCAGGCGGACGACTTCTTGTAGTCGCCAGTTATGGTCAGGATCCCCTTGGAACTCGGCATCTTCATCTTGAGGTAGGCATAGTGGGGGACGGCCGTGAACTTGGCCAGGGCTGGCCGGCCAAGCAGCGCATGGTATGGGCTCTCCAGGTCCACCACCTCAAACCAAATTGACTCTCGGCGGAAATGATCCTTGTTTCCAAAGAGGACGTCGATCAAGATCTTGCCGATTGGAGAGCAGGAAAGGCCAGGAAATATGTCGTGGAACACCGTCCGGCTGGACTGTAGTTGCCTCTGCCTGATCCCTAACTTCTCCATGGTGTCCTTGTACAGGATGTTGATGTTGCTGCCGCCGTCTATCAGGACTCTGGAGAAGCGAGCAGCTCGTTTGTCCGTGGCAAAGGTGGCGTCCAAAACCAAGGCATAGGAGCCGGGTTTGGGCATTACTTTGGGGTGGTCAACTCTGCTCTAGCTGATGGGCTTCTCAGACCAGTGCATAAACTCTGGGGTGTCAGACGCTACTGCATTCACCTCCTGCTGCGGCAGCCGTCTGCTGCGTCGATCGTCGGCCACACTGGTGAACACGACATAAGCTCCCTGCTCTTTTGGGTACACATCTTGTACTGCGCCGACTGGTCTGACCGCTGGCTGCTGGGGCGGAGGAGGCGGCTGCCCCGCTGGTGGGGGAGGCAAAAGTCCGTCTCCCTTGGCTATCCTGGTGAGCCAGTGGCATTTCCGAGTGGTGTGGTTGGACGGTTTTGCGCCACTGTGGAACTTGCAGGGTCCATCCAAGGTCTTCTCATATGAGAAAGCCGGCTGCCAGTTGGGCGTGCCGCCCTTCTGGCATTTGGGCGGGGGCTGGCCGTCTGGCTGCTGGTTTTCAACTGTCGCCACCTGCCGACTGGTGGAAGTCAGTGGTGGGGCTTTGCGCTTGTGGTCGTTCTGCTGTTGACACTGACTGCTGTCTCCGGCCGGAGTTCGAGGAGCCTGAGGAGCCACCTTGCCGGTCGCGCTGACTTCAATCTCTGTCTTCATGGAGGAGTCGGACGTGGCGTACTTGTCCGCTATGATCAGCAGCTCATCGAGGGATGCCGGCTCGTCACAAAGAAGCTTGTGCTTGAGGAGGGTGCCCTCCCGGCATCCTGCGGTGAAGTACTCAATGGCCTGCACCTCGTGCACACCTTCGCAGGAGTTGCGAAGCTCGGCCCAGCGCGTGAGGTAGTCGCGGGTTGACTCGCTGGGGCCCTGCACACATAAGGTGAGCTGGTGAGGCTTGGAAGGCCGCTTGTACGTGCTGGTGAAGTTGCGAACGAAGGCATCCGTGAAGTCGACCCAACTGTTGATGCTGCGGGGCCTTAAGCTATTCAGCCAAGTCCGGGCCGTCCCTTCGAGCATGAGCGGAACATACTTCACGGCAACACGCTTGTTGCCGTTTGCTATGCTGACGGCCGTGGAGTAGTCGACCCGCCAGTCTTCCGGCTTCACGGAGCTGGTGTATTTGGGTGTATCTCTGGGGAGCGTGAACCCTTTGGGGAAGGGCTCGTTTCGGATGCGGGGGCCAAAACACGGCAGACCCAACTCATCATCTTCTTCAAGCGCCAGGGATCGATGGAGACGGTCGATCCAGTGGCGGGCGTCATTCTCTCCGACTCCCTCTCGGCGGCCAAGGCAGTCGCCGAGCGTCGGGTGATCAACAGGCGGCGGGGAGACTCGCCTTTCCCTCCGAGGGGAAGGAGGCGGACAGTCGTGCCGTCATTCCACTGTTCTTGGGCGGCCGTCTCGATCGCGTTCTATGGTGATGCGAGTCCGACTGCGGCTGATAGCCGGCTCCTTGTCCTTTCTTCCGCGGACGCCGCCAGTTGGCGTCTGAGACTCCGCGCCTTAGTCTCGGCACGGAAGCAGGTTGTCATTCTGTCGGCGTGGCGCATCAGTGTGGCAGCCGGCCTCGTTCTGCTCAGCAGCCGCGTCAAGGAGTAGCTGGACGCGCTCCATCATCAAGCGACGTTCTTCGCCCTCGAACTTGTCCAGCTCGTCCGCCGCCGCCTGGGCGGCTCGAATGTTCTCCGTAGGTGTGGCATAGACGGGGCGATTCGCCCTGAACAGATCGGCGATAGCCGCGCCGCGCTGCTGGACCGTGCCAAGGCGGCTAGGCCCAGCCGCAGGCGGCGTGCCGCCCACAGCGCGGTCCATCTCGCACTGGTAGCCTTCTGACAGGCGTCTCATGCTGGCCAGCTTTTTGGCGCCTTCGACTAGCTGAAGGCGGCGTGATTCCAGCATCTCGGCGTCGGTGTCTTCGGGAATGGGCGCGGCCAGGTCTTGTAGCGCTGCGTTGAGCGGGTCATAATCACCCCGGCCTGAGTGCTCATCATGATCAATGACAAACACTTCTGTGATGGTACTTCCGCCGCTCTCCACGCGAGGAAACGGTTCGTTGTAGACTACCACGTTGGTGGGGAACGTGTCAAGTGACGCGGTGTCGGAGTCAACCAGCATTGGATCGGTGGAGCCTACGGACTCCAAGTCCCCAGCTGGCTCGCTGGCGACGTGGAGTTGATCGAGGAGGCCCGCAAGATCGGCGACAAGATCGCCTGCGTCGGATGCGGGCTTGTCGGAGAGGCGGACCTCGCTGACAAGATCGGCGAGGCAACAGACCGCGCAGGCGATTTCAGCGCCATGCAGCGCGTCAGCGCAGACTCCGTCTGGCATGCCAGGCTGGCTGCGCTCCCCAGGGAGAAAAAGGGTTCCCGTCCAGAACAGGTCTCCGTACGACGGTGCACCAGGCCCCACGGTGGGCGCCAAATGTCGGGGGTTGGGTGCGACATATGCCAATGGATGGCTTATCATGGTGGGGGCGAGTAGATCATCGCCGGTGCCTGGAAACGGGATGAGGCGTAGACACGAACGCCGGCGTACTTTACCCAGGTTCGGGGCTCTCCTAGGAGATAACACCCCTAGTCATGCTCTGCGGGGTCTCCGCATGATCGCTAAGGCAAAGTGAGTACAAAGGCGCTCCTCGAGTTGTATCTGTGGTCAGGAGAAGGCAAGGCTAGCTCTCTCCTTTCTCTAAGGTCTGGTCTAGTTCTAATGAATCGGAACCCTTTGCATGGGTGTCCTGGGGGGGTTTATATAAGCCTACCCCATAGGGGTACAATGGTAAACTTTATGGACATAGGGCCCAGCTGTCAGTCTCTTCGCCTGCGGGCCCTCCGGCCGACTGCTGGGGCCCACCGATTGGTGGGCCCAGCCGACTGGTCTGGTACGGAGCCGACAGGCCGCACCCGCCGCTGGTGGGTCCTGCCAGCTGCTGATTACTGTAGCCGTGCCTCTAATGACGCAGGCTTGGTCATGGGGTCGTGGCTACATGACTAGCACATTTAAGTCTAACCCACTTCCTATGCATAGGATTTTGTGAGCAAACAACTTGTGGGAACAAGAATCAACTTGTGTCGGGGGTTGGGTGCGACATATGCCAATGGATGGCTTATCATGGTGGGGGCGACTAGAACGTCGCCGGTGCCTGGAAACGGGATGAGGCCTAGACACAAAAGCCGGCGTACTTTACCCAGGTTCAGGGATCTCCTAGGAGCCCTAGTCCTGCTCTGCGGGGTCTCCGCATGATCACTAAGGCAAAGTGAGTACAAAGGCGCTCCTCGAACTGTATCTGTGGTCAGGAGAAGGCAGGGCTAGCTCTCTCCTTTCTCTAAGGTCTAGTTCTAATGAATTGGAACCCTTTGCATGGGTGTCCTGGGGGGTTTATATAAGCCTACCCCCCAGAGGTACAATGGTAAACTGTATGGACATAGGGCACAGCTGTCAGTCTCTTCGCCTGCGGGCCCTCCGGCCAACTGCTGGGGCCCACCGATTGGTGGGCCCAGCCGACTGGTCTGGTACGGAGCCGACAGGCCGCACCCACCGCGGGCGGGTCCTGCCGGCTGCTGATTACTGTAGCAGTGCCTCTAATGACGCATGCTTGGTCATGGGGTCGTGGCTACAGGCCTACCGCCTGGCAGGCGATTACTGTAGCCACTCCCTGTCTCGTCTGGTTAATGGCGCGTGGGACCCATGGGAGGGGCAGGCCGACTTCCGCGGGCCGGCTCCCTACGGGTCCAACTGGTGGCGCCCTTGCCGTCTTCCGGACTCTCACCTACTGGTAGGGCCTGTCTTCCATGGATCGTACTGTCAGACCGTCGTGGGTACAGGACTCCACCCACTATTGCTGACGTCAAGGATGGCATGGCAACAGTGCTGCGTCAGACGGAGATCTCCGCTGGTAGAATGCACTATGCCCTGGCCATCCCCCGGAAAAGGGGAGGGAGTGGGATTTACTGTCGCCACTCCCTGTCCCATCCCTCGGTGAGGGCATCGGCTTTGCTAGTGTCGTGGGCCGACTCCCCGAGGCCGGCTTCTCTGGAAGCCGCCAGTCAGAGTCGGTCGGTCTTAATCTCATCTCTAGGGCTCGGACGCATATGGGCTGCCGGCTGTTCCTCCAGCCGCTCTCCTGAAGTCGGCTCTCCGTCCGTTGTCTTGAGTGGCGCAGTCAGCCCCGATGTCTTGAAAGGTTATGGGCCTCGGGTTAGCCTACCCGCGGCCCATTGCTCCGACAACTTGCATAGGAAGGTAAAACAAGGATAACTTTAAAACTTTAAGCACATAGAGAGGAAACTTGATATTATTGCAATTCCTATAACCATATGTTCCTCCCTCATAATAATTTTCAGTAGCATCATGATTGAATTCAAAAATATAACTATCACATAAAGCATTCTCTTCATGATCTACAAGCATAGAAAATTTACTACTCTCCACATAAGCAAGATTCTTCTCAATCGGAATAGTGGGAGTATCTTAAGAAACTCGAATACTATAAATTGTTTCCACATTAAAAGAGTAATGTTCAGAAAAAGGCTAGTCATAATCATGACAAGTTTTATAAATATAATCATCACTACTTTTTATAGCATAAGTGTCATCACAATAATCATCATAAGTAGCAACTTTGTTCTCATCATAATCAATTGAAACCTCTTCCAAGATAGTGGAATCATTACTAAATAAAGCCATGACCTCTCCAAATCCATTTTCATAATTATCACAATAAGATTCAATATCCTCCAAAATAGTGGGATCATTACTTCCTAAAGTTGACACTCTTCCAAACCCACTTTCATCAATATAATCATCATAAGTAGGAGGCATGCTATAATCATTATAAATTTGCATATCAAAACTTGGGAGACTAAAAATATCATCCTCATTAAACGTAGCATCCCCATGCTTGGGACAAACATTAATTTCAGCAAATATATTCTGAAAAAACTCATCTTCATCAAACAAAGCATCCCCAAGCTTGGGCCTTTTCATATCATAAGCATAATCACTCTCATCATTAATAGTATGGATAGCACCAATAGTATAGCAATTATCATCATCACAATGAGTAATAGGAGCAACATCATTTGGGAGAGATACCTTTCTACCTTTGCTTCTCCATCTTTTCTTTTTCTTCTTCACATCATGTGTGGGTTCAATCCTCTTTTTGGAACTCCTTATTAATGAGATTGGTTGAATAGAAGGCTCCTCCTCGTTACCTGATTCATCATAAGAAATAATAGGGGAATATTGGGAAGTCTCTTCCCTTTCGTTAGTATTCTCTTCATCTTCTATTTGTTTTCTTTTCTTTATGTAATTGGCAATATAAGGATTTTCAATGTAATTCACCGCACAATACATATAAATTTCCTCTAGATCAAAATCAAGAACTTTATCAAGGACAATTTCTAGAAGATCCTTAGTTATATGTTTCATTTCTTCATAACCCAAAAGCAAACTAAGTTCATTATGATGTGCAAGGGAAATCAAGTCATCACAAATCTTGAACACGATACGATCATGAAACAATTTGCATTGGTTATTGAAATGATCACGTTCATTGCAAAGTTCACAAGTAGGGCTAAGAATGTTTAAATTTTCAGCACAAACATCTAGCCTTTCTTGCAACCATTTAGTTTCCAAATACTTATGCCTCTTGCAAAATGTATTTTCCCTAATTGGTGTGTACTTGCAAGCTCTATGCACTCCACAAAAATCTACATGCTTATCAGAGACATTTCCATCATGTCTAGTGCAATCATCATCAGTACTATGGATATTGAAAGAGTTCATACTAACAACATTGCAATCATGCTCATCATTCAAAGATCTAGTGCCAAACATTTTATAGATTTCTTCTCCTAGCACTTGAGCACAATTTTCCTTTCCATCATTCTCACGAAAGATATTAAAAAGATGAAGCATATGAGACAAACTCAATTCCATTTTTTTTGTAGTTTTCTTTTATAGACTAAACTAGTGATAAAACAAGAAACTAAAAGATTCGATTGCAAGATCTAAAGATAGACCTTCAAGCACTCACCTCCCCGGCAACGGTGCCAGAAAAGAGCTTGATGTCTACTACACAACCTTCTTCTTGTAGACGTTGTTGGGCCTCCAAGTGCAAAGGTTTGTAGGACAGTAGCAAATTTCCCTCAAGTGGATGACCTAAGGTTTATCAATCCGTGGGAGGCGTAGGATGAAGATGGTCTCTCTCAAACAACCCTGCAACCAAATAACAAAGAGTCTCTTGTGTCCCCAACACACCCAATACAATGGTAAATTGTATAGGTGCACTAGTTTGGCGAATAGATGGTGATACAAGTGCAATATGGATCGTAGATATAGGTTTTTGTAATCTGAAAAATATAAAAACAGCAAGGTAACTAATGATAACAGTGAGCGTAAACGGTATTGCAATGTGTTGAAACAAGGCCTAGGGTTAATACTTTCACTAGTGCAAGTTCTCTCAACAATAATAACATAATTGGATCATATAACTACCTCAACATGCAACAAAGAGTCACTCCAAAGTCACTAATAGCGGAGAACAAACGAAGAGATTATTATAGGGTACGAAACACCTCAAAGTTATCCTTTCTGATCGATCTATTCAAGAGTCTGTAGTAAAATAACATGAAGCTATTCTTTCCGTTCAATCTATCATAGAGTTCGTACTAGAATAACACCTTAAGACACAAATCAACCAAAACCCTAATGTCACCTCAAGTATCCGTGGGTATGATTTATACGATATGCATCACACAATCTCAGATTCATCTATTCAACCAACACAAAGAACTTCAAAGAGTGCCCCAAAGTTTCTACCGGAGAGTCAAGACGAAAACGTGTGCCAACCCCTATGCATAAGTTCAGAGGTCACGGAACTCGCAAGTTGATCACCAAAACATACATCAAGTGGATCACATGATATCCCATTGTCACCACAGATAAGCACATGCAAGACATACATCAAGTGTTCTCAAATCCTTAAAGACTCAATCCGATAAGATAACTTCAAAGGGAAAACTCAATTCCACAAGAGAGTAGAGGGGGAGAAACATCATAAGATCCAACTATAATAGCAAAGCTCGCGATACATCAAGATCATATCACCTCAAGAACACGAGAGAGAGAGAGAGAGAGAGAGAGATCAAACACATAGCTACTGGTACATACCCTCAGCCCCGAGGGTGGTACTCTCTCCTCGTCGTGGAGAGCGCCGGGATGATGAAGATGGCCACCGGAGAGGGATTCCCCCCTCCGGCAGGGTGCGGGCACGGGTCTAGATTGGTTTTCGGTGGCTACGGAGGCTTCTGGCGGCGTAACTCCCTATCTATTCTGCTCCCCGATGTTTTTAGGGTATATGGACATATATAGGAGAAAGAAGTCGGTCAGGGGAGCCACAAGGGGCCCACGAGGGTGGGGGCGCGCCCAGGGGGCAGGCGTGCCTCCCTGCCTTGTGGCCACCTCGAAGCTTCCCTGACATAAACTCCAAGTCTCCTGGATTGCTTCCGTTCCAAAAATAACTTTCCCAAAGGTTTCATTCCGTTTGGACTCCATTTGATATTCCTTTTCTTCGAAACACTGAAATAGGCAAGAAAACAACAATTTGGGCCGGGCCTCCGGTTAATAGGTTAGTCCCAAAAATAATATAAAAGTGTATAATAAAGCCCATAAACATCCAAAACAGATAGTATAATATCATGGAACAATCAAAAATTATAGATACGTTGGAGATGTATCATGCTTCTACTACAAAGGGACTGGTCACTCGAAGCGGAACGTTACTAATGCTTCTAATACATGTTATTGCTGTGTACCTTACTAATGCTCGCAGTAGCACCTGGGAATTCTATACTGGTTCTATTGCTAATATTTGCAACTCGAAACAAGGGCTACGGATTAAGCGAGGATTGGCTAAGGATGAGGTGGCGATGCGCGTGGGAAATGGTTCCAAAGTCGATGTCATCGCCATCAGCACGCTACCTCTACATCTACCTTCGGGATTAGTTTTAGACCTAAATAATTGTTATCTGGTGTCGGCGTTGAGAATGAACATTATATCTGAATCTTGTTTGATGCGAGACGGTTATTCATTTAAATCAAAGAATAATGGTTGTTCTATTTATATGAATAATATCTTTTATGGTCATGCACCCTTGATGAGTGGTCTGTTTTTACTAAATCTTGATAGTAGTGATACACATGTTCATAGTATTGAAGCCAAAAGATATAAGTTTAATAATGATAGTGAAACTTATTTGTGGCTCTGCCGTTTAGGTCATATTGTTGTAAAGCGCATGAAGAAACTCCATGCTGATGGACTTTTGGAATCACTTGATTATGAATCACTTGATGCTTGCGAACCATGCCTCATGGGCAAGATGACTAAGACTTCGTTCTCCGGGACAATGGAGCGAGCAACAGACTTGTTGGAAATAATACATACTGATGTATGCGGTCCAATGAGTGTTGATGCTCGCGGAGGGTATCATTATTTTCTTACCTTCACAGATGATTTGAGCAGATATGGGTATATCTACTCGATGAAACATAAGTCTGAAACATTTGAAAAGTTCAAAGAATTTCAGAGTGAAGTGGAAAATCATCGTAACAAGAAAATTAAGTTTCTACGATCTGATCGTGGAGGTGAATATTTGAGTTATGAGTTTGGTCTTCATTTGAAACAATGTGGAATAGTTTTCCAACTCACACCACATGGAACACCATAACGTAATGGTGTGTCTGAACGACGTAAACGCACTTTATTAGATATGGTGCGATCTATGATGTCTCTCACTGATTTACCGCTATCGTTTTGGGATTATGCTTTAGAGACAGCTGCATTCACATTAAATAGGGCACCATCAAAATCCGTTGAGACGAGACCTTATGAATTGTGGTTTGGCAAGAAACCCAAGTTCTCGTTTCTTAAAGTTTGGGGCTGTGATGCATATGTGAAAAATCTTCAACCTGATAAGCTTGAACCCAAATCGGAGAAATGTCTCTTCATAGGATACCCAAAGGAAACTGTTGGGTACACCTTCTATCACAGATCTGAAGGCAAGATATTCGTTGTTAAAATGGATCCTTTCTAGATAAGGAGTTTCTCTCGAAAGAAGTGAGTGGGAGGAAAGTAGAACTTGACGAGGTAATTTTACCTACTCCCTTATTGAAAGTAGTTCATCCCAGAAATCAGTTCTAGTGATTCCTATACCAGTAAGTGAGGAAGCTAATGATGATGATCATGAAAGTTCTGATCAAGTTACTACAGAACCTCGTAGGTCAACCAGAGAAAGATCCACACCAGAGTGGTACGGTAATCCTGTTCTGGAGGTCATGTTACTTGACCATGACGAACCTACGAACTATGAGGAAGCGATGATGAGCCCAGATTCCGCAAAATGGCTTGAGGCCATGAAATCTGAGATGGGATCCATGTATGAGAATAAAGTGTGGACTTTGGTTGACTTGCCTAATGATTGGCAAGCCATAGAGAATAAATGGATCTTCAAGAAGAAGACTGGCGCTGACAGTAATGTTACTGTCTATGAAGCTCAACTTGTTGCAAAAGCTTTTCGACAAGTTCAAGGAGTTGACTACGATGAGACCTTCTCACCCGTAGTGATGCTTAAGTCCGTCCAAATCATGTTAGCAATTGCCGCATTTTATGATTATGAAATTTGGCAAATGGATGTCAAAACTCCATTCCTTAACGGATATCTTAAAGAAGAGCTCTATATGATGCAACCAGAAGGTTTTGTCGATCCAAAAGGTGCTAACAAAGTGTGCAAGCTCCAGCGATCCATTTATGGACTGGTGCAAGCCTCTCGGAGTTGGAATATACGCTTTGATAGTGTGATCAAAGCATATGGTTTTATACATACTTTTGGAGAAGCCTGTATTTACAAGAAAGTGAGTGGGAGCTCTGTAGCATTTCTGATATTATATGTGGATGACATATTGCTGATCGGAAATGATACTGAATTTCTGAATAGCATAAAAGGATACTTGAATAATAATTTTTCAATGAAAGACCTCAGTGAAGCTTCTTATATATTGGGCATCAAGATCTATAGAGATATATCAAGATGCTTAATTGGACTTTCACAAAGCACATACCTTGATAAAGTTTTGAAGAAGTTCAAAATGGATCAAGCAAAGAAAGGGTTCTTTCCTGTGTTACAAGGTGTCAAGTTGAGTCAGACTCAATGCCTGACCACTGCAGAAGATAGAGAGAAAATGAAAGTCATTCCCTATGCTTCAGCCATAGGTTCTATCATGTATGAAATGTTGTGTACCAGACCTGAAGTGTGCCTTGCTATTAGTTTAGCAGGGAGGTACCAAAGTAATCTAGGAGTGGATCACTGGACAACGGTTAAGAACATCCTGAAATACCTGAAAAGGACTAAGGATATGTTTCTCGTCTATGGAGGTGACAAAGAGCTCGTTATAAATGGTTACGTCGATGCAAGCTTTGACACTAATCCGGATGACTCTAAGTCACAAACCACATATGTATTTTTATTAAATGGTGGAGCTGTCAGTTGGTGCAGTTCCAAGCAGAGCGTCATGGCGGGATCTACATGCGAAGCGGAGTACATAGCTGCTTCGGAAGCAGCAAATGAAGGAGTCTGGATGAAGGAGTTCATATCCGATCTAGGTGTAATACCTAGTGGATCGGGTCCAATGAAAATATTTCGTGACAATATTGGTGCAATTGCCTTGGGAAAGGAATCCAGATTTCACAAGAGAACCAAGCACATCAAGAGACGCTTCAATTCCATCCGTGATCAAGTCAAGGAGGGAGACATAGAGATTTGCAAGATACATACGGATCCGAATGTTGTAGACCCGTTGACTAAGCCTCTCTCATGAGCAAAACATGATCAACACCAAGACTCCAGGGTGTTAGAATCATTACAATATAATCTAGATTATTGACTCTAGTGCAAGTGGGAGACTGAAGGAAATATGCCCTAGAGGCAATAATAAAGTTGTTATTTATATTTCCTTATATCATGATAAATGTTTATTATTCATGCTAGAATTGTATTAACCGGAAACTTAGTACATGTGTGAATGCATAGACAAACAAAGTGTCACTAGTACGCCTCTACTTGACTAGCTCGTTGATCAAAGATGGTTAAGTTTCCTAGCGATGGACAAAGAGTTGTCATTTGAAAAACGGGATCACATCATTAGAGAATGATGTGATTGACTTGACCCATCTGTTAGCTTAGCACGATGATCATTTAGTTTACTGCTAGTGCTTTCTCCATAACTTATACATGTTCCTATGACTATGAGATTATGCAACTCCCAAATACCTGAGGAACACTTAGTGTGCTATCAAATGTCACAACGTAACTGGAAGACTATAAAGATGTTCTACATGTGTCTTTGATGGTGTTTGTTTAGTTGGCATAGATCGAGATTAGGATTTGTCACTCCGTGTATCAGAGAGGTATCTCTGGGCCTTCTCGGTAATGCACATCACTATAAGCCTTGCAAGCAATGTGACTAATGAGTTAGTTACTGGATGTTTCATTACGGAATGAGTAAAGAGACTTGCCGGTAACGAGATTAAACTAGGTATTGAGATACCGAGATCGAATCTCGGGCAAGTAACATACCGATGACAAAGGGAACAACGTATGTTGTTATGCGGTTTGACCGATAAAGATCTTCGTCGAATATATAGGAACCAATATGAGCATCCAGTTTCCGCTATTGGTTATGGACCGGAGATGAGTCTCGGTCATGTCTACATAGTTCTCGAACCCATAGGGTCCGCACGCTTAACATTCCGTGATGAACGGTATTTTGAGTGTATGTGTTTTGATGTACCGAAGGTTGTTCGGAGTCCCGGATATGATCACGTACATAACGAGGAGTCTCGAAATGGTCGAGACATAAAGATCGATATATTGGATGACTCTGTTTGGACATCGGAATGGTTCCGGGTGAGTTTGGGCATATACCGGAGTACCGGAGGTTACCGGAACCCCCCGGGAAGTATACGGGCCTTATTGGGCCATAGTGGGAGAGAGAAGAAGGGAGTGTCGTGGTACTAAGTCTGACAGAAGAATGGGGGGTAGGTATGAGGAGGCAAGATCCTAGCTATGGTGAAGTTGTGCACACAAGATTTACGAGTTCTGCCCTTCCCATAGGAAGTAACAACCCTACGTCTCGGTGCCCGGAGGCTTGGTCAATTGGATTATGCGTGAAGTTAAAGGGGGTGCGAACCCTTGTCCCAGAGGAGGGGTGGCTTATATAGAGTGCGCCAGGACCCCAGCCATCCCCTGTCACACAGGGTTCAATGTACATAAAGAGAGGACGTTATTGGTAACGCCGGCATTAAAGTGATATAAATGACCCTTAAGTCTACGGAGTGAATGTCCGATCGTTGCCATCCAAAGTGACCTTAGATCTTCTATACTCCGAGTGGTTCCTGATGTGGTCGAATGATTATGTCATGGTCGAATGGAATTGGGTTATCCGAGTGGAACTCATGGTCGAGTGGGTTGCATCTTGAGGTGATTCCAGTCGGTAGAATTTGCTATCCTTTGAATGTCTTTGACTATAGGGCAGTGTCCTTGGGAAGGGTACTTAGATCAGGTCTATTGCCCTACCCTAGGTACATGTCGTCGTCATTAGCCCCCGAATGGTTCTAGGTCTGAGTGGAGATGGATTTGAAGATGGTTCCGACCCAATCTTCACGATGCAAAAGCATTTTACTTGGGTTGGAGAACCATGCAACAATTTTGACTTCATTTTCAGTTGCCTTGAGCCATTCAGAGATTATCGAGTGAATTTTTCTGATAACTTCGACTGCTGATGCTGCATAAAATCTCTGGCGTGATCGACTGCTCTGCCGTTTTCGGATCTCGCGGGATTCTAAATTTGGGGAAGCGCGCGGGGCATAGAGGGTCGTGGTAATCCGAGCGGATTAGGGAAGTTGCTCATCGATCCACGTGCCACCTTTTTTGCCACGTACTGCGCGTGTGACTGTTGCGGGATTTGACAGGATCGCCTGGACCCACAAGTCGACCACTCGGGAGCTAACCCATATATGGCGTTCGGGCCAGGGCCTTTGCACTGTGCGCCCCATTTCCCCCTTCTTCCTATGCTTCCCCATCGCATCTGCCTCTGCTCTTAGCGCCGCCGCCTAGTCCAAGCTCAATCCGCCGCAATGGGGAAGGATAAGACGGCGACTCTAGAGCGTGCGAAGAAGGCGTTGGTGAAGGCGAAGGGGAAGAAGACGAGCCGGGCAGGGTCGTCATCGAGAAATGGCCTGCCGCCCGTCTGGATCCAGGGTGACTAGATCCGGTCAACGATCTAGCGAGAAGACATGGAGGATTTGGTGGATGGGGGCTTGATTCCCCACGAATCTTGGCGGCTTCCGGAGGACGAGACCGGGCCGCGACCTCAAGAGGGTGAGTGCGTCCTTCTTGTGACCCATGTCGGCCGCGGCTTCTCTTTGCCTCCCCACCCCTTCTTCGGGGGTTTCCTGAACTTTTTTGGGGCCCAACTTCATCACTTTTCTCCCAACACCATAACATACCTTGCCGCATACGTGTCCATGTGTGAAAACTTTCTGGGTTGTCGACCGCACTGGGGCCTCTTCAAACACATTTTCACCTGTCGTTCTCAGTCAGTAAAAAAGGCCAATCCGAGTGATGAGAGGACACACGTGATCCAGATGTGCGGAGGTCTGGGGATCCAGATGAGAAATAAAAGCACTTTCCCCGCCATGATTCTTCCCGAGTCAGTCAGGGGGTGGCAATCGACTTGGTTCTATTGTAAGGACCAACCGACCCCGGGTCAGTCGACTGGCCTTCCCCCATTTTCCATAGAATGAGTAGAGAAGCCTTCTCCTTTAAGAGTGACTCTGGCTGAAAAAGCAGAGGTGAATATGTTGGTTGAGCGAGTGGTCCAACTTGTCCGCGACGGGGTGACTGCATGGACTTGCTAGAAGTTTTTCGCAGTCGACACATCCAGCCACTCCAAGCTCGTGATCATCCAATGTGGATGTACTCGGGTGTTGAAGACAGCACTCAGATCCAGCCGGAGGATGTCGATGAGGGGACAGTGGCGTAGTGGCTGCAAGGTATTACTGGCAACAAAGATAACCCCAGGGGGTCTAGGAGGGTTCCTCCACTCGACAACACCACCGAACCTGACAAGGTCTTATTCTTTCCTTCCGAGTGTATTTTGCTCGGATATGTGTTTGTTCTTGAAACTGATTGATATCCACTCGACCCCGTGTCTTGCAGGTCTACACTGAGATGTACTCGATGCCCAATGGAGAGCAGGAGGATGAGGGAGAGGCGAGTGGAGGCGACAGTGGCGAGTGGCATTCTGACGGAAGGGGAGACGAGAAGAGCGAGGACTTGAGCAGTGGTGAGGAGGTCAACTCCCCTCCTTGCACGGAAAGACGCTCCAAGCAGAGGTAGAACCTTGCCAATGTCTGTGGCAAAGCGACTCCGCCGACTGAACAGACTTCCAAGCACAGAAAGACATCTTCTCCTGCCCCGACTGAGAAAGCTCCGAAGCAACTCAAAGTCATACCGCCAAAACCCCAGAAGGCCTTGCCCAAGATCAAAGTGGATGTCCCTATCACTTCTGGAGAATCACTGAGCTCGACCTCTTATTTTTAGCATGACCCGTCCTTTGGTCAATTCACTTTCTTGTTTTAACCGAGTAAATTCTGAAATTTGTAGTGCTGCCTCTGGGACTTCAATGTACCAAGATGATGAAGACAAGGAGATGGACGACGCAGTCACCTTCCACGCGGGTATAACTTTTGTCATTTGGTCTTTACTTTATCAGCCATTTTGATGGTCGACTGAACTCATGTAACTGATTGCTTTGCAGCTCCACCGAATGTCATTGAACTTCCAGATGATGACGAAGATGTGCCACAAAGAGTCATAGGGAGGAGGGGCAGGACTTCGAGCAAGAAGGCACCAGCTGGCAAGATGTCCCAGTCAATGCCGGTGACGGAACCAGTGGTTCAGCAGTCTGGAGACATGAACCGTGCTTTTGTTACTTTTGTTGTTCCAGTGTCGACTGAACGCCCTTCCTCGTCGACTGCACAAGTCCCTAATTCATCTGTCCAGCACCACGCCTCGGATCCTCAAGTTGTCGTCACTGCACCCACGTCTCCATTGTTCGTCACCCATCACGTCCCGGAAGACCAAGCAGGCACTGCTGCGGAAGCAATACGCCAAGCAAGCTTGATGATGGAGCGGATTAAGACAGTGCACGAGACCAGCCAAGCCGCCTATGATGCTAGTGCAGCCCTCCGAGCTAATGTCCAGGTTAGTTGGTTTCCGACTGATCTCCTATCTTGACGCTTGTTCTGTTAGGATATGCTACCCGAAAAACTTTCATTGTGCATCCATCTGCCAGTCTGTTCTTCGCATCTATACACTCGCTGGGTGTTTCAATTTATTCCGAGTAGTCTTTCCAGTTGAGTTGACTAGGTTATGTCAATTGCAACTTTAGACTAGTGGGGGCACGCAGAGTGCACCCACTGGGTGTAGTCCCTGAGGCTGCCGTCGAATGTGTGATTCGGCGTGGGTCTTGATGAAAATATCTTGTTGTTCAGTTCTTCCACTCGGTCTGGGTGGACCATGTCGAGTGGAACCTGAACCAGTGGGGGCACGCCGAGTGCACCCACTAGGTGTAGTCCCCGAGACCACGGTCGGCTGCGGGCAGTCGGTTGGGGTCTGAGAATAACTGTTGCCTCTTTTTTTCCACTCGGTCTGGGCGGACCATGTCGAGTGGAACCGGGACTAGTGGGGGCACGCTAAGTGCGCCCACCGGGTGTAGTCCCCGAGACTATTGTTGAATGTTTGATTCTGCAGTAGTCTTAGAGTTCTTTTCAGTCGGAAGTGAATAATCTTCGATTTTGTCCGCTGATGCAACTTTTACTGACTTCAGAAATCTTGTGAGCTCATCTCCAAGTTTGCTGATTTCGAGGAGAAGCAGAGACAGCTCAACCTTGACCTGGAGTTGGCCAAGCAGAACTTGCAAAAGGCCAAAGACGAAGCAGTTGGTATGGAAGGTAACAACTTGTCGACTGTGTAATTGGATTGTTTCTCTAGTCGTCTCCTCATTCTTCTCTCTGAACCGAGTGCTTGTTTGTTGTATGTATATATATATATAGAGAGAGAGAGAGAAAATGAGGCAGGCTCTAGCACAGAAGGATCTTGATCTTCCGCAGTGCAGAAGGAGGCTCGGGAAAAAGCAACACTCGCCGATAAGAAGCTAGCTTCAGTCGGGGTGCTCGAGGAAGACAATGCCAAGTTGAAGACGGCTCTTGCCGAGGCCAACCGAGAAGTGACCCGTCTGAAGAAAGACAAGGTAGCTTTGAACGATAAGATTGAAGGCATTTCTCATAAGAGAAGTGACCTGGAGGCCTATCTGGGACCACTCGCCAAGAAGTTATTCCTTACGCTTGAAGGTATCTTTCCTTGTCTGACTATTTTGCTATCGTCGAGTCACCATAAATCGGTCGACTCATTAGCTCTCTGTGGTTGCAGAATTTTGTCAAAACTTTGTGGAAGAAACAGGGCGAATCGAGACGAGCTTGGACCTCATCAATTCCCCTGTCAACGATGAAGCTGCTATGAACGTGCTCCGACTGGAATCCCGTCTTGCCAGCGTTACAGACTACCTCGCTCGCCTGAAGGTTGCAGTGTCGCGGATCGACACGGCGCTTTGGCTGAAGGAGACGCTCCAAAATGACCTCGAGTCCTTGATGACTCGACTCAATGAGATCCCTGGTCGAGTGCAGGAATGGAAGAAGTCGTCTGCTCGATGCGGTGCTGACGTAGCTCTGTCACTTGTTCGAGTCGATTGTAAGGAGGCTAAGGAAGAAAAGCTAGCAGCGATCAAGGTTGCCAACACCAAGAGACTCGACTTCCAGTCTTTCATGGAGACCTTCATTGCTGTCGCTACTCAAATTGCAGATGGAATCGACCTAGATGAGTTCGTCGAGCCTGCCAGTCCCCCTCCTGCGGAATGAACAAACTTTTTATGATCTTATTAAATTTGCCTCGGTATGCCGAGTGGTTTTGTAACCATTAAAACTCCTTCGGGCCAGATGCCCGAGTACTTTAAGCTGCTGTCTGGAACCTCGTAGGATTTATCTAAACTTTGTTGTTTTGAATCTCTTGGCTCTGAGCGAAATTTGATTCTTCAGTCTGAATTGCTACTAACTCTGTGGTGTAGCTCAGTCGAGTGGATCATGAACAAGGGCACTCGGTGCCATCCATGACCTGCACCTCGTCGTCCTTGCGGATCGGGATGGAGCGCACATTGTACTTGTGCCACAACCCTGAGAATAAGGTTGCAGTCGACCGGCACCTCGTCGTACTTGCGGATTAGGATGGAGCGGACATTGTATTTGTGCCGCAGCTCTGAGGATAGGGTCGCAGTCGACCGGCACCTCGTCGTCCTTGCGGATCGGGATAGAGCGAACGTTGTATTTGTGCCGCAGCTCTGAGCGTGTTTTTAAACTAGGCAAGTATGCGACTGCAGCTAAGCCCCCGAGTGGGAGGTTTGCTCTCTACTCGGTAGGGTTTTTTAAACTTAGGCGAGTGCGGGACTGCAGCTAAGCCCCCGAATGGGAGGATTGCTCTCCACTCGGTAGGATTTTTTTAAACTTAGGCAAGTGCGGGACTGCAGCTAAGCCCTCGATGGGAGGATTGCTCTCCACTCGGTAGGATTTTTTAAAACTTAGGCGAGTGCGGGACTATAGCTAAGCCCCGGGGTGGGAGGATTGCTCTCCACTCGGTAGGATTTTTTAAAACTTAGGCGAGTGCGAGACTACAGCTAAGCCCCCGAGTGGGAGGATTGCTCTCCACTTGGTAGGATTTTTTTCAAAACTTAGGCGAGTGCGGACTGTAGCTAAGCCCCCGAGTGGGAGGATTGCTCTCCACTCGGTAGGATTTTTTTCAAACTTAGGGGAGTGCGGGACTGCAGCTAAGCCCCCGAGTGGGAGGATTTCTCTCCACTCGGTAGGATTTTTTCAAACTTAGGCGAGTGCGGGACTGCAGCTAAGCCCTCGAGTGGGAGGATTGCTCTCCACTCGGTAGAATTTTTTCAAAGTTAGGCGAGTGCGGGACTACAGCTAAGCCCCCAGGTGGGAGGATTGCTCTCCACTCGCTAGGATTTTTTAAACTTAGGCGAGTGCGGGACTACAGCTAAGCCCCAGAGTGGGAGGATTGCTCTCCACTCGGTAGGATTTTTTAAACTTAGGCGAGTGCGGGACTGCAGCTAAGCCCTCGAGTGGGAGGATTGCTCTCCACTCGGTAGGATTTTTTCAAACTTAGGCGAGTGCAGGACTGCAGCTAAGCCCTCGAGTGGGAGGATTGCTCTCCACTCGGTAGGATTTTTTCAAAGTTAGGCGAGTGCGGGACTGCAGCTAAGCCCCCAGGTGGGAGGATTGCTCTCCACTCGCTAGGATTTTTTAAACTTAGGCGAGTGCGGGACTACAGCTAAGCCCCTGAGTGGGAGGATTGCTCTCCACTCGGTAGGATTTTTTAAACTTTGGCGAATCAGATTCACATCTAAGCCCCCAGGTGGGATGATTGCTCTCCACTCGGTAGGATTTTTTAAACTTAGGCGAGTGCGGGACTGCAGCTAAGCCCCCGAGTGTGAGGATAGCTCTCCACTCAGTAGGATTTTTTAAACTTAGGCGAATCGGATTCACATCTAAGCCCCCGAGTGAGAGGATTGCTCTCCACTCGGTAGGATTTTTTAAACTTAGGTGAATCGGATTCGTAGCTAAGCCCCCGAGTGAGAGGCTTGCTCTCCACTCGATAGGATTTTTGAAACTTATGCGAATCGGATTTGAGGCTAAGTCACCCACTGGGGGATTTTGGACACATGTAAAAGTAATAACAATCATCTAGGAGACTGTAAAACCATGTCTTTAATAAACAAACTGAAAGGTACTTCTTATTACATCTCAACAGTCTAACTGCTTAAGTATTAAAATGGCGGAGAAGCTCCGCATTCCAAACGCATGGCTCGTCTTTCTTGTGTTCCACATCGTACAGGTGATATGCTCCGTTGTGGAGCACTTTGGTGATGATGAAGGGGCCTTCCCAGGCGGGAGCAAGCTTGTGTGGACGTTGTTGATTCACTCAAAGAACCAGGTCCCCCTCCTGGAATGCTCGACCTCTTACGTTCCTAGCATGGAATCGACGAAGGTCTTGCTGATAGATAGTCAACCTGATCAGGGTCATCTCTCTCTCTTCTTCTAAAAGATCAATGGCGTCTTGACGGGCTTGTTCTGCTTCTGCCTCTGAGAAGAGCTCCACTCGCGGGGCATTATGGAGTAAATCAGTTGGCGGCACGGCCTCGGCTCCATAAACCAGGAAGAAAGGAGTCCGGCCAGTCGACCGATTTCGAATTGTTCTCAGACCCCACAGTACTGATGGTAACTCATCTACCCAGGCACCAGCCACATGCTTGAGGTCTCGCATCAATCTGGGCTTCAACCCTTGTAAGATCAAACTATTTGCTCTTTCTACTTGCCCGTTTGAGTGAGGGTGAGTGACTGAAGCGTAGTCGACCCGGGTGCCCTGGGAAGCGCAGAAAGCGCTGAACTCATCTGAACCAAAGTTTGAACCGTTGTCTGTGATGATACTGTGTGGGACTCCATATCTGAATGTTACTTCTCTAATGAAGCTGATGACGGTTCTCGAATCGAGGTTCTTGATGGGTTTGGCTTCAATCCATTTAGTGAACTTGTCGACTGCAACAAGCAGGTGGGTGAAACCACTTCTGCTAGTCCTCAAGGGTCCAACCATATCCAATCCCCAAATAGCAAACAACTAGACGAGTGGAATGGTCTTCAATGCTGAAGCGGGCTTGTGAGACATGTTAGAGTAAAACTGGTAGCCCTCACACTTGTCGACTATTTCCTTCGCCATTTCATTCGCCCGTGGCCAGTAAAAACCTGCTCGGTATTCTTTGGCCATGATTGTCCGAGAGGACGCATATGGTGACCACAGGTCCCCGAGTGGATATTATTGAGGATCATTCGACCTTCCTCCAGGGTAATGCACCATTGAGCAACTCCAGTCACACTCTCCTTGTACAGTCGACCACTTATCACAGTGAAGGCTTTAGATCGATGGACAATCTGTCGTGCTTCATCTTCGTCTTCTAGAAGCTCTTTCCTGAGAATATATGCGATGTACGGCACTGTCCAGTTAGGAATGGTAACCAAAACTTCCATGATTAAGTCGACCACAGCCGGGATTTCAACTTCAGTCAGATCAGTAGAACTCTTAGGTTGTGGGGGCTCTTCTATGAAGGGATCCTCTTGAACTGATGGTGTGCGAAGATGCTCCAAGAACACATTGCTGGGAATGGGCTCTCGCTTGGAACATATCTTTGCCAGGTCATCCGCTGCCTGATTCTTCAGTCGGGGAATGTGGTGGAGCTCTAGCCCTTCAAACTTATTTTCTAACTTTCTCACTGCATTGCAATAACCAATCATAGTTGGGCTTCTGACGTCCCACTCCTTCATTACTTGATTGACCACCAAATCTGAGTCGCTGTAGACCATTAGGCGACGGACGCTGAGTGAAATGGCCATCTGCAACCCATACAGAAGCGCTTCGTATTCGGCTTCATTGTTGGAGGAATCAAAGTGAATCTGAAGGACATAACTGAGTTTGTCACCTCGCGGGGATACCAGAACTACTCCAGCGCCAGAACCATTCAACATCTTGGATCCATCAAAGAACATAGTCTAATGTTCCGAGTGGACTTGAGTCAGTTGCTGTTGTTCAATCCACTCGACGAGGAAATCTGCTATTGCCTGGGACTTGATTGCTTTCTTTGCCTCAAACTTGATATCCAACGGAAGGAGTTCAATCACCCACTTTTCCACTCGACCAGTTGCGTCTCTGTTGTTCAAAATTTCTGACAATGGAGCATCACTAACGACTGTGATATAGTGATCTAAAAAATAGTGTGCAACCTTCTTCGAAGTCAAGTAAATTCCATAGGCAAGCTTCTGATAATGTGGATATCTCTGAGAAATATAGTACATTGGGTGCTGAACCTTATAGGCTTTACCTTATTCTTCCCGCTCGACCATGAGTACTGTACTGGCAACTTGTCCAGTGGCTGCAATATAAAGCAGTAAAGGCTCTTTGCTGATTGGAGCAGTGAGCACCGGCTGGGTGGAAAGTAGGGTTTTGAGCTCTGCAAACGCTGTGTCAGCTTCAGGAGTCCGATACGTCTCCGTCGTATCTACTTTTCCAAACACTTTTTCCCTTGTTTTGGACTCTAACTTGCATGATTTGAATGGAACTAACCCGAACTGACGTTGTTTTCAGCAGAATTGCCATGGTGTTATTTTTGTGCAGAAATAAAAGTTCTCGGAATGACCTGGAAATCAACGGAGATTATTTTTGGAATATATAAACAATACTGGAAGAAGAATCCACGTCAGGGGGCCCACACCCTGTCCACGAGGGCGGGGTGCGCCTACCCCCTGGGTGTGCCCCATGCCTCATAGGCCCCTTGACGCTCCACCGACCTCCACTCCAACTCCATATATTCGTTTTCGGGGAGAAAAAAATAAGAGAGAAGGATTCGTCGTGTTTTACGATACGGAGCCGCCGCCAAGCCCTAAACTCTCTTGGGAGGGCTGATCTCGAGTCCGCTTGGGGCTCCGGAGAGGGGAATCTGTCGCCATCATCATCATCAACCTTCCTCCATCACCAATTTCATGATGCTCACCGCCGTGTGTGAGTAATTCCATCGTAGGCTTGCTGGACGGTGATGGGTTGGATGAGATTTATCATTTAATCGAGTTAGTTTTGTTAGGGTTTGATCCCTAGTATCCACTATGTTCTGAGATTGATGTTGCTATGACTTTGCTATGCTTAATGCTTGTCACTAGGGCCCGAGTGCCATGATTTTCAGATCTGAACCTATTATGTTTTCATGAATATATGTTAGTTCTTGACCCTATCTTGCAAGTCTATAGTCACCTATTATGTGTTATGATCCGTTAACCCCGGAGTGACAATAATCAGGACCATTACCGGTGATGACCGTAGTTTGAGGAGTTCATGTATTCACTATGTGTTAATGCTTTGGTCCCGTACTCTATTAAAAGGAGGCCTTAATATCCCTTAGTTTCCAATAGGACCCTGCTGCCACGGGAGGGTAGGACAAAAGATGTCATGCAAGTTCTTTTCCATAAGCACGTATGACTATATTCGGAATACATGCCTACATTACATTGATGAACTGGAGCTAGTTCTGTGTCACCCTATGTTATAACTGTTGCATGATCGATCGCATCCGACATAATTCTCCATCACCGATCCAATGCCTACGAGATTTTCATATATTGTTCTTCGCTTATTTACTTTTCCGTAGCTACTATTACAATCACTATAAAACCCAAAAATATTACTTTTGCTATCAATACCACTATTATCATATTACGTTGCTACTAAATACCTTGCTGCAGATATTAAGTTTCCAGGTGTGGTTGAATTGACAACTCAGCTGCTAATACTTGAGAATATTCTTTGGCTCCCCTTGTGTCGAATCAATAAATTTGGGTTGAATACTCTACCCTCGAAAACTGTTGTGATCCCCTATACTTGTGGGTTATCAAGACTATTTTCTGGTGCCGTTGCCGGGGAGCATAGCTCTATTCTTTGAGTCACTTGGGATTTATATCTGCTTATCACTATGAAGAACTTGAAAGATCAAAGAACCAAGATTTTTCCCTCAACTAAGAGGGGAGGTAAGGAACTGCCATCTGGCTCTGCACTTGATTCACCTTCTGTTTTGAGTAAACTTGTGACACCTACACATGCTATTGATTTTGATAGGTCGCGTGTTATTGATGATGCCACTTCTGCTTTGCATGATATTTATGATGAAACTACTTCTTATGCTTGATACTACTGTGCCACTAGGTGAATTTCTTGATGAACAACTTGCTAGGGCTAGAGAGAATGAAATTACTGAAACTGGTAATATTGATGAAAGTGGTGATGAAGATTCTCTGCCTAGATATGAATTGCCTGTTGTTCCTGAGGGTTATGTTATGGATGAAGAAACTGCTAGAGACTTTTTAGCTTGCAATGATAGATCCGATCTTAAGAAATTATTAGCTAAGCTTAAAGAAAAATCTTTGAATGCTAGAATGAAATATGACCCTGCTTTTGCTACTTCACCTATCTTTATTACTAATAAGGATTATGATTTCTCTGTCGATCCTGAGTTAATTACTTTGGTTGAATCTGATCTTTCTATGGTTATGAATTTGAAACTGTGGTGGCACATCTTACTAAATTAAATGATATAGCCACCCTCTTTACTCATGATGAGAAAACTCGTTATTACTTTATCCTTAAGTTGTTTCCGTTCACATTAAAGGGTGATGCTAAAACATGGTTTAATTCTATTGATCCTGGTTGTGTGCGTGGTCCCCGGGATATGATTTATTACTTCTCTGCTAAATATTTCCCTGCTCATAAGAAACAAGCTGCCTTAAGGGAAATGTATAACTTTGTGCAAATTGACTAAGAGAGTCTCCCACAAGCTTGGGGAAGGCTTCTTCGATTACTTAATGCTTTTCCTGATCATCCTCTCAAGAAAAATGAAATACTTGATATCATTTATAATGGACTAACCGATGCTTCCAAAGATCACCTGGATAGTTGTGCTGGTTGTGTTTTCAGGGAAAGAACTGTTGATCAAGCTGAATTGTTATTGAATAATATGTTGACTAATGAAAATAATTGGACACTTCCTGAACCAACTCCTAAGCCAACTCCGAAGAAAAGGGGTATTCTATTTCTCAGTCCTGAAGATATGCAAGAGGCAAATAAATCTATGAAAGAAAAAGGTATTAAAACTGAAGATGTTAAGAATTTACCACCTATTGAAGAAATACATGGTCTTAATTTGCCGCCTGTTGAAGAAACACGTGGTTTTGATAACCCGGCATAGGTAGTAAAGGTAAATTCTCTCTATAGATTCGATAAATGTGAAATCCCATTTACTAAGTTTGCTAGCCCATGCTTAGATGAGTTTGATGACTTTATGGTTAAACAAGAAAACTTCAATGCTTATGTTGGTAGACAATTGAAACACAATGCTGATATGCTTGAACACTTGGGTGATTATATGGCTAATGTTAAAGGTGAACTTAAACTTATTAGTAAACATGCTTCTATGGTTACTACTCAAGTAGAACAAGTACTTAAAGCTCAGAATGATTTGCTCAATGAATTAAATAATAAGAAGAATGATAATGTTGTTAGAGTTATGACTAGAGGTGGTAAAATGACTCAGGAACCTTTGTATCCTGAAGGCCACCCTAAGAGAATTGAGCAAGATTCTTAGAGAGCTAATGTAGATGCACCTAGTTCTTCTAAAAGGAAGAAAAAGAAAAATGATAGGACTTTGCATGCTTCTAGTGAACCCGTTGTTGACACGCTTGAGAATCCCAATGATATTTCTATTTCTGATGTTGAAACACAATCTGGTAATGAACATGAACCTAGTGATAATGTTAATGATGATGTTCATGTCGATGCTCAACCTAGCAATGATAATGATGTAGAGATTGAACCTGCTGTTGATCTTGATAACGCCCAATCAAAGAATCAATGTTATGATAAGAGAGACTTCGTTGCTAGGAAGCACGGTAAAGAAAGATAACCATGGGTTCAGAAACCCATGCCTTTTCCTCCTAAACCATCCAAGAAAAAGGATGATGAGGATTTTGAGGGGTTTGCTGAAATGATTAGACCTATCTTTTTGCGTATGCGTTTGATTGATATGCTTAAAATGAATCCTTATGCTAAGTACATGAAAGATATAGTTACTAATAAAAGAAAGATACCGGAAGCTGAAATTTCCACCATGCTTGCTAATTATACTTTTAAGGGTGGAATACCAAAGAAACTTGGAGATCTAGGAGTACCAACTATAACATGGTCCAATAAAAGAAACTATGTTAAAACTGCTTTATGTGATCATGGAGCCGGTGTTAGTGTTATGCCTCTCTTTATATCATAGACTTGATTTGAATAAGTTGACACCTACTAAAATATCTTTGCAAATGGCTGACAAATCAACTACTATACCTGTCGGTATTTGTGAGGATGTGCCTGTTGTGGTTGCAAACGTTACTACTTTAACGGACTTTGTTATTCTTGATATTCCCAAGGACAATAGTATGTCTATTATCCTTGGAAAACCCTTTTTGAATACTGCAGGGGCTGTTATTGATTGCACCAAAGGCAATGTTACTTTTCATGTTAATGGTAATGAGCATACGGTACACTTTCTGAGGAAACAACCTCAAGTCCACAGTATCAATTCTATTGGAAAATTTTCAACAATCACTATTGGAGGTTTTGAACTTCTTCTTCCTAGTGTCAAGAAGAAATATGATATTCTTATTGTTGGGGACATGCATATCCCCGTTGAGGTAACCTAGTGTTATTTGAAAATTCTCCGGTTTCACGTTATTCGAAATGAGTTTGTTAACAAGACCTGATCAATCTTGTTAGTGGATTCCTTTTGATGAGCATGAGATGGGTGAATTTAGAAAACACAACTCTCTATGCCCTCTTTTTGCTTTCTGTTATTTATATTAAGTAAAGCAAAAATAGTTTTTTCTATCTATTTTCTAAATTATCCATGCAATAAAAAATTCCCCGAAAATAAAAGTTCTCCAAATGCCCTGAAATTTGAATATGATTTTTTCTAGAATATTTGAGAATATTTGGCACTGAAAACAAAGAAGGGGGAGCATGCACATGCCCACGAGGGTGGAGAGTGCGCCCACCCCCCTGGGCGTGCCCCCTGCCTCGTGGATCCCACGTGGGTCCCCTCCACTTATTCCAGCCACCACACACTCCTTTTTCCTCCCCAAAAAAATCACCAACCAGCTCAAACCCGAGTTCTTGCTCATCTTTCTGCCATTTTCGATCTCCTTGCTCAAAGCTCCATTCACAAAACTGCTTTGGGGGATTGTTCTTTGGTATGTGACTCCTCCAATGGTCCAATTAGTTTTTATTCTAGTGTTTTATTCAGTGCAAATTTTTGCTGCTTAGGTGACCCTGTTCTTGAGCTTGCATGTCAAATTTATGTGGTCAAAAGTAGTTTTAATGCATGATATACCCTCTAGGCACTTGTAGGAGTAGTTGCTATCAATTTTGTTGAGTTTGGTTCACTTTTATTTTAAGTTACTAAAAATTTCAGAAAATTTCAGAAAAAGATGAAGAGATTTTTGAGGGGCTCGTCGACCCGAAGCTCAAAGGATAAGCAAAGTGAAGAGAACAAGAAGCCCAAGTATAATCTCCCTCGTACTGCGGAGGTTCAGCCATGTGAATGGACTTGTGATGAGTTCTTGAAAGAGCCCGGGATTTATGAAGATTTTTATTATTTGGCTGAGAATGCAGGCCTCACCGCCTTCCTCCACGACCAGTGCGAACAGTATCTCTTACTCACCAATATCTTTGTGCAAAACTTTCATTTCCATGCTAGAAGCTCGCCACCTTCGGTGGAATTTTATTTATATGATGAGCATAAGGAAATGTCACTTCGTGATTATTTTCGGGTTTGTTTGATACCTTTTGAGGGCAGCATAGAGGAACCACATCGTAATGATGTGGAGGGATTTATTGATATGATTGTTGTGGGGGAAACGAGGAAAGTTTCCGATGGGAGAATCACTAGCAAACATTTTCATGTTCTACGTTACTTTGCAATATTTGCTAGTAGATGCTTAATTGGTCACGGGAACTGTGGGAACCTTAGTGCTCCTGATATTGTTATTTTGTGCCATGCCTTGTTTCAAGATGCTACTTTCAGTTTGGGCGCTATTGTTGCTAAACGGTTAAATCTGAACCGTACTAAGGGCCCCGTCCTTGGAGGCATTTTTTCCTCGCGCCTAGCTGCACACTTTAACATACCTATCAGGCATTATGAGAAAGAGGAAAAGTTTCCGTCTAATATTTTTCTAGATTATAAGAGCATGGTAGCACATGATTTTATTGTCAATAATAAGAAGAAGGTGCTTAACTATAGACTGGTTTTTGGTAAGTATAACTTTGAGACTGTTACCTTGCCTGCTCCTCTTTGTTTAACATATTTTCAGGCAAGTACCTTGTTTTATCGGAGGACATTTATGCATACTGGGTGTGACACCAGCTCCAAAGCCAGAGCCGGAACCACCCCAGGACCCTTATCGACAGTCGGTTTATCAATGGAATCCTGAGGAGATTGCCAACCAGTGGCACCCAGAGGACACTCCTCCTTACACCGGAGAGGGCCACTTTGATCCATGGGCATAGACCAACTTAGGCCAAAAGCCTAAGCTTGGGGGAGTATGTATCTCTCACTAAGGGAGTCCTGGATTAGGGGGTGTCCGGATAGCCGGACTATACCTTCGGCCGGACTCCTAGACTATGAAGATACAAGATTGAAGACTTCGTCCCGTGTCTGGAAGGGACTTTCCTTGGTGTGGAAGGCAAGCTTGGCGATACGGATATGTAGATCTCCTACCATTGTAACCGACTCTATGTAACCCTAGCCCTCTCCGGTGTCTATATAAACCGGAGGGTTTTAGTCCGTAGGACGAACAACAATCATACCATAGGCTAGCTTCTAGGGTTTAGCCTCTCTGATCTCGTGGTAGATCTACTCTTGTACTACCCATATCATCAATATTAATCAAGCAGGACGTAGGGTTTTACCTCCATCAAGAGGGCCCGAACCTGGGTAAAACATCGTGTCCCCTGCCTCCTGTTACCATCCGCCTTAGACGCACAGTTCGGGACCCCCTACCCGAGATCCGCCGGTTTTGACACTGACATTGGTGCTTTCATTGAGAGTTCCTCTGTGTCGTCACTTTTAGGCCCGATGGCTTCTCCGATCATCAACGATAATGCGATCCAGGGTGAGACTTTTCTCCCCGGATAGATCTTCGTATTTGGCGGCTTTGCACTGCGGGCCAATTCGCTTGGCCATCTGGAGTAGATGGAAAGCTACGCCCCTGGCCATCAGGTCAGATTTGGAAGTTTGAACTACACGCCCGACCTCCGTGGAGACTTGATCTTCGACGGATTCAAGCCGCAGCCGAGTGCGCTACACTATCACGATGGGCATGATCTAGCTCTGCCGCCGAACAGTGCCCTGGAGGCCGCACCCGCATCAGCTCCGACCCTTAATTCGGAGCCAACTGCACCAATCGAGGATGGGTGGTTGGACACCGCCTCGGGGGCTGCAATCTCTACGACGATCGAGCCGAACACCAGCCCTATTCTCTGCGAAGCCCGTGACTCCAAGGAGCCGGACTCCTCTCCAGACTCCGAGCCCTCCGCGCCCCTACCGATCGAACCCGATTGGGCGCCGATCATGGAGTTCACCGCCGCGGACATCTTTCAGCACTCGCCCTTCGGCGATATTCTGAATTCGCTAAAGTCTCTCTCTTTATCAGGAGAGCCCTGGCCGGACTATGGTCAGCAAGGTTGGGATGCGGATGATGAAGAAATTCAAAGCCCACCCACCACCCACTTCGTAGCCACTGTCGATGATTTAACCGACATGCTCGACTTCGACTCCGAAGACATCGACGGTATGGACGCCGATGCAGGAGACGATCAAGAACCAGCGCCTATAGGGCACTGGAAAGCCACCTCATCGTATGATATATACATGGTGGACACCCCAAAAGAAGGCAATGGAGATGGAACAGCGGAGGATGACCCCTCCAAGAAGCAGCCTAAGCGCCGGCGCCGCTCTAAATCCCGCCAAAGCAAAAACGGTGATTCCGGCACGGGAGATAATAACACCTCGGGTAGTGTCGAAGACAACTACCTCCAGCAAGATTCAACACAGGAGGATGGAGAAGCCAGCCCTCATGAGAGAGCGGCAGACAGAGAGGTCGAGGACGATAATTATATGCCTCCCTCCGAAGACGAGGCAAGCCTCGACGACGACGAATTTGTCGTGCCGGAGGATCCCTTCGAACAAGAGCGTTTCAAACGCGGGCTTATGGCCACGGCGAGCAACCTCAAGAAAAAACAGCAACAGCTTAGAGCTGATCAAGATTTGCTAGCCGACAGATGGACTGAAGTCCTTGCGGCCGAAGAGTATGAACTTGAACGCCCCTCCAAGAGCTACCCAAAGCGCAGGTTGCTACCTCGATTAGAGGAGGAAGCACCTAAACCTACATCACCAGCGCATGATGCGGCCGACCGGCCACCCCATGGCCGCGATAGAGAGGCCTCTTGGCCCTCCACTCAAGCCGCACCCCGGCGCCGCTCAAAAAATACCAAGGCACGGGAAAATGCGCCAGACCTGCGAGATATATTGGAGGGCAAGGCAAGGCAAACAAGATCGATCTACGGATCACGTGGGCGCCCCACGGCACGAGACAGTAATCGTCACTCCGGATACAGTAAATCCGGACGGGCCGAACACAGTAGACAAAGCTCGTTTGAGCTGCGTCGTGATATAGCCCAATACAGAGGCGCCGCACACCCACTATGCTTCACAGATGAAGTAATGGATCATCAAATCCCCGGGGGTTTCAAACCCGTGAACATCGAATCATACGATGGCACAACAGATCCTGCGGTATGGATCGAGGACTATCTCCTTCATATCCACATGGCCTGCAGTGATGACCTACACGCCATCAAATACCTCCCACTCAAGCTTAAAGGACCAGCTCGGCATTGGCTTAACAGCTTGCCAGCAGAATCAATTGGTTGATGGGAGGACCTGGAAACCGCATTCCTCGACAATTTCCAGGGCACTTATGTGCGACCACCAGAAGCCGATGACCTTAGCCACATAATTCAGCAGCCAGAGGAATCGGCCAGACAATTCTGGACACGGTTCCTAACCAAGAAAAATCAAATCGTTGACTGCCCGGACGCAGAGGCCCTAGCAGCCTTCAAGCATAACATCCGCGACGAGTGGCTTGCACGGCACCTAGGACAGGAAAAGCCAAAATCTATGGCAGCCCTCACGACACTTATGACCCGCTTTTGCACGGGAGAAGACAGCTGGCTAGCTCGCAGCAATAACATGACCAAGAGCCCTGGTAATTCGGATACCAAGGACAGCAGTGGCAGGCCGCGTCGCAACAAGCAAAAGCACCGCATTAACGGCGACAATGCTGAGGATACGGCAGTTAATGCCGGATTCAGAGGCTCTAAACCTGGTCAGCGGAAAAAGCCATTCAAAAGAAATACTCCGGGCCCGTCCAGTTTGGACCGAATACTCGACCGCTCATGCCAGATACATGGCACCCCTGAAAAACCAGCCAATCACACCAACAGGGATTGTTGGGTGTTCAAGCAGGCAGGCAAGTTAAATGCCGAAAGCGGAGACAAGGGGCTGCATAGCGACGACGAGGAAGAGCCCCGGCCGCCGAACAATAGTGGACAGAAGGGCTTCCCCCCACAAGTGCGGACGGTGAACATGATATACGCAACCCACATCCCCAAGAGGGAGCAGAAGCGTGCGATAAGGGACGTATACGCGATGGAGCCAGTCGCCCTAAAGTTCAACCCATGGTCTTCCTGCCCGATCACTTTTGATCGAAGGGACCACCCCACTAGCATCCGTCATGGCGGATTCGCCGCATTGGTTCTAGACCCAATTATTGACGGATTTCACCTCACTAGAGTCCTTATGGATGGCAGCAGCAGCCTGAACCTGCTTTACCAGGATACAGTGCAGAAAATGGGCATCGATCCCTCGAGGATTAAACCCACTAAAACGACCTTTAAAGGCATCATACCAGGTGTAGAGGCCAACTGTACAGGCTCAGTTACACTTGAAGTGGTCTTCGGATCTCCGGATAATTTCCGAAGCGAGGAGTTAATCTTCGGCATAGTCCTGTTCCGCAGTGGCTATCACGCACTGCTCGGGCGAACCGCATTTGCCAAGTTCAATGCGGTGCCGCACTACGCATACCTCAAGCTCAAGATGCCAGGCCCTCGAGGAGTCATCTCGGTCAATGGAAACACCGAACGCTCTCTCCGAACGGAGGAGCATACGGCGGCTCTCGCAGCGGAAGTACAAAGCAGCCTCTCAAGGCAATTCTCCAGTCCGGCCATTAAACGTCCGGACACTGCCAAGCGCACCCGAAGCAACCCACAACAAGACCGCGTGGCACATTCCGAGCAAGCGTAGAAATGCGGCCCCAACCCCAGCCCTCGCGAACTTGCGAAACCAGTGTTGCGAGTACATAACTATGCTCTGGAAATACCATGGGCACAGGGGGAGGGGCACCATCACGGCATGCCCGAAACGCGGCTTAAACCGCACTAAGGGCTGCCGATTTCTTAATTTTCTCTTATTTTCAGGACTCCATTCTTCGGAAGGCTTGTCCGGCAGTACAATTGCCACACAAACGATACACAACCAGGGGAGCAGAAAGCTACGCTGCACTATGGAACTCTAAGGTGGTCTCTATAACGAGCAGTATACCTGTTTCACATACCATTCCGCAGCTCACCCCTGGAAAGGACATGTTAAATAGTCCCATCTTTTGCTTATTGCACTATTTGTATCATTCTGCTTTGATCGCAGCTTTTTTAAATAAACAATGCATAGCTTCCGTCTATTATTGCATTACTCTTTTTTACGAATATATGTTCATTTATGACATGTTACACCCGTACACTTTGGTACGGCCAATATGCCAGGGGCTTAAGTACCCCACAATACGGTGTGAGAAGTCCGAACACTTTCACAAGTGCGGCACCCCGAACTTATAGCATTATATGCATCGGCTCCGAATCATGTCTTGGGTCAATAGTTGGGTTTGCCCGGCTCCTATGTTTTGGTACCTTACTTTTCGTTATATCGGCTAAGGTAGCACTAGGAGAACAACTGCGATTGTGCCCCAGTTGAGCTGGGCTAAGCACCTCAGTAGAGAAAGCTAAAACTGACCATCATGATGAGGCGAGAGCTGGTTGCTGTTCGAGAGATTTTCGAGTCCCTAAAGACTTATGCCGCTTAGAGCGAGGAGTCGGCTTTGTCCGGCCTAGGCGTGGATAGCGCCCCGAACTCGGTCTTCCGAACACTAGGGGCTTCGCCGAAATTTAAAATTATAGAATTCTATGGTTAAGTGCGAGTGTTCAAGCATTATAGTCCGATTGCCTTGTTCGTTGTGTTGAGCGCCTCCCTCGAAGGACCCAAGAATGGGAAAAAGAGCGCTCATGTTTATCCCGAACACCCCAGCACTCGTGGCATGGGGGCAGAAGCCGACGACTCACCATCTCTCAAATTTGATAAACGACCGCACATAAGGTAATATTTTAAATTCATAAGCTTTGCTTAGCGCATATGAACAAGTTTTCAGCGTACAGGATCACAAATGCGAGTTTACTCAAAAATTACATCTTTGGAGCATTCATCCGCTATAAGGCGGGCACCCTTCAGGACGCCCTCATAATACTCTTCCGGAACGCGATGCTCCTTGCCCGGCGGCGGCCCGTCCTTCACCAGCTTCTCCGCATCCATCTTGCCCCAGTGCACTTTAGCACGGGCAAGCGCCGTACGGGCACCTTCGATGCAGATGGAGCGCTTGATTACTTCAAGCCATGGACAGGCATCCACCAGCCATCTCACCAGCCCGAAGTAGCTCCCAGGCAGAGCCTCTCCAGGCCAAAGCCGAACTATGAGGCCCTTTATGGCCTGTTCGGCCACCTTGTGGAGCTCGACCATTTGCTTCAGTTGGTCGCTCAAAGGCACCAGGTGTCCGGCCTCAGCATACTGAGACCAGAACACCCTCTCCGTCGAGCTCCCCTCCTCGGATCGGTAGTAGGCGGTGGCATCAGACGCACTGTGGGGCAAATCTGCGAATGCTCATGGAGAGCTCCGGACTCGGGTAAGTAACAAGTAATTCACTTTCACGTGCTTGCTTTGCATAATGAATGCCTTACCCGCCGCTATCTTCTTCATCGATTCAATTTCTTGGAGGGCTTTTTGGGCTTCGGCCTTGGCAGACTTCGCGCTTTCGAGGGCTGCCGCAAGCTCGGACGCTTGCGTCTTTGAGTCAAGCTCCAAACACTCGTGTTTCTTCACGAGAGCCTGGAGCTCTTTCTGCAACTCCTCCACCCGCGCCTCCTGCTTCCCTCTCTCTGTGCACTCCGTGGCCGCTCTGTTTTCGGCCTCGGACAGCGCTTTCTTAAGGGTTGCCACCTCGGTCGTGGCCCCTATAATAGCACGTTGATCCTGTCATTTTTTGCAACCACATCTTCTCTATATACTTGCGCAAGGTATTACTTACCTTCCTTCTCCTCAAGTTGCCTCTTGGCATGGCTGAGCTCGTTCTCAGACCGCGCGAGGTTTTGCTTCAGCGTATCCACCTCCGCATTCAGTGTGGCGGAGGCCAGCAGCGAAGCCTGCATACGCATATTGACTTGATTATGTTAGACTCCTGCAGATGTTATTAGATCCTCTATTCGGCTTTTCTTTTCGAACGCCGAACAGAGCATCAGGGGCTACTGTCTATGCGGTAATATTTTTACATATTCTTTACTTATCTCAAAGCCTGTTAGAAGGCTGGCACAGGCTTCAGTCAGTCCGCTCTTGGCGGACTGAACCTTCTGGATCACCGCACTCATAATAGTGCGGTGCTCCTCGTCGATGGAGGCGCCGTTAAGCACCTCCAGCAAATTGTCCGATGCCTCCGGTTGGACGGAGGTCACCGGCTCGGTAGGCTTGCTCCTCTTGGAAGGAGGCTGCCTACCGGAGTACGGAACCGTCGAAGGTTCCGGCACAGTGTCCGGCTCAAGGCCGGACTCGGAGCCCTTGGGGGTTTTATCCCCTTTGCGCCTGGAGTCCGGGAGGTCGCCTTGCGGCGCCTCCAGGACCACCTCCTCCTGGCTTGGAACCTGTTGGGACAGCACCTCGGCGTCGTGCGTAGGGTGGGGGGAGGTAGCGGGCGGAAGTGAATTCACGTCCGACGAATCCAGGGAGCCGCTCGACGACTCGTCGAGCCTGGCCTTGGGCGGACTGCATAGTCATATTCGACGTAAGGAGGAGCTGTGCAAGAAAGGAACACTATGAATTGCTCTAGTGTCCGAATACTTATGATCTCGCCAGGGGATTGGCCCTGTGCGGCCACTCCTCTTCGCCGTCGTCGGCGTTGGTGGAGTAGTCCGGAGGAGGGGTCTTCCCCTTCTTGGACCCTTCGGCCTCCCCAGTTGGGGCGGCCTTCCTTTTCTTCCCTCCCCCCGCTGGAGGGGGAGAGGTCTCTTCTTCCTCCTCCTCGTCTTCACGGGGGGAGTGCGTCTTGGAGTCGTCGGATGATGAATCCGACACCTCCAGGCGCCGGGCACTCTTTCGAGTCCCCGTGGCCTTCTTCTTGGCCTTCTTCTCCGGCACCACATAGGGTGCCGGAACCAGCAGCTTCGCCAAGCGAGCGTCCGCTGGGCCTTCGGGTAAAGGAGCCGGATAGTTGATCTGTCTGGACGTCTCCTGCCAATCCTGTCAAAGGTAAGGGAGCTTAGATCCCGCATGGAGTCAAACTATGAAAAACTAATACCCTGTAAAAGGTAAAATCAGCTTACTGCATGAGCGTGACGCAGCGTGCTGAATCCGCGATCCTCGATAGCGGATGTGGGGGCCTCGGCGCCCTTGAAAAGCACCTTCCAGGCATCTTCGTACCTCGTGTCGAAGAGCCTGCTCAGAGTTTGGTGCCGCACCGGGTTGAACTCCCACAAGTTGAAAGCCCGTTGTTGACACGGGAGGATCCGGCGGATGAGCATAACCTGGACTACGTTGACAAGTTTGAGCTTCTTGTCCACCAGGGTTTGGATGCATGTTTGGAGTCCGATCAGCTCTCCTTTTTTACCCCACAACAGGCCCGTCTCTTTCCAGGAGGTGAGCCGCGTAGGGGGTCCGGATCGGAACTCGGGGGCTGCGACCCATTCAGGGTCGCGCGGCTCGGTGATGTAAAACCACCCCGATTACCACCCCTTTAGGGTCTCCACGAAGGAGCCCTCGAGCCATAGGACGTTGGGCATCTTGCCCACCATGGCGCCTCCGCACTCCGCCTGGGTGCCGCGCACCACCTTCGGCTTGACATTGAAAGTCTTGAGCCATAGGCCGAAATGGGGGCGGATGCAGAAGAAAGCCTCGCACATGACGATAAACGCCGAGATGTTGAGGACAAAGTTCGGGGCCAGATCATGGAAATCCAGGCCATAGTAGAACATGAGCCCTCGGACAAATGGGTGGAGAGCGAAGCCCAGTCCGCGGAGGAAATGGGGGAGGAACACCACCCTCTCATGGGGCCTAGGGGTGGGGATGAGCTGCCCCTCTTCGGGAAGCCGGTGCGCAATGTCGTTAGACAAGTATCCGGCCTTCCTCAGTTTTTTTATGTGTCCCTCCGTGACGGAGGAGACCATCCACTTGCCTCCCACTCCGGACATGGCTGGAGAAGGTTGAGGTGGGGTGTGCGGACTTGGGCTCTGGAGCTCGAGTACGCGGAAATGGATAGGCAAAGGAGGAAGAAGGCGTGGATGAAAAGGTGGATCCTTATCCCCTTATATGGGTGGACGCGACTATGCGTCCCCACCAGCCTGGTAAAACTCGCTTATCTCCCCAGCGCTGTAATCAATGGGGCGGTTGGGTTACCCACACCGTATTGATGAGAATCCCGGAATAAGGGGACACGATCTCTGCTTTGACAAGACATGCCAAGGAAACCGCCTCGCTAAACGCGCTGAGGTGGGATAGTAAAACGATTCGAATAAAGACTTGGCCGTGGTGTGATGTCACGCTACGGAATACGTTAGCAGATTAGATTTGTGTAAATATTATTCTCTCTATGGCAATATGTGGAAACTTATTTTGCAGATACGGACACTACCTTTGTGTTCAAAATCTTCTATGAAGTACTTGGAGGAGGAACCCGCCTTGCAATGCCGAAGACAATCTGCGCGCCGGACCCGTCGTCATTGAAGCCTGGTTCAGGGGATACTGAAGGAGTCCTGGATTAGGGGGTGTCCGGATAGCCGGACTATACCTTCGGCCGGACTCCTAGACTATGAAGATACAAGATTGAAGACTTCGTCCCGTGTCCGGAAGGGACTTTCCTTGGCGTGGAAGGCAAGCTTGGCGATACGGATATGTAGATCTCCTACCATTGTAACCGACTCTGTGTAACCCTAGCCCTCTCTGGTGTCTATATAAACTGGAGGGTTTTAGTCCGTAGGATGAACAACAATCATACCATAGGCTAGCTTCTAGGGTTTAGCCTCTCTGATCTCGTGGTAGATCTACTCTTGTACTACCCATATCATCAATATTAATCAAGC